>NW_027613820.1:125000-157500 GCF_965212315.1 Lampetra planeri
ACCCTGCCGCCTCCCCACCAACCACCCTGCTGCCTGCCCACCAACCACACCCTGCTGCCTCCCCACCAACCACTCCCTGCTGCCTCCCCTGGCTGCCAGCGGTGAACTCACGCCTCCCCCCCTCGTGTCTCCTTCCCTGTCTCAACCACGTGTCTCTTCCCCCCCTCCACCCCATGTGTCTGCCCCCCAAAATCTCCTCCACCCCCCACCACAGCGGACTTTGGCTTCTGCGCCCAGATCTCTCCGGAGCAGAGCAAGCGCAGCACCATGGTGGGCACCCCCTACTGGATGGCGCCCGAGGTGGTGACACGCAAGGCCTACGGGCCCAAGGTGGACGTCTGGAGCCTGGGCATCATGGCCATCGAGATGGTGGAGGGGGAGCCGCCCTACCTCAACGAGAACCCGCTCAGGGTGAGTGGGTGGGGCGAGCGGGCGTGTGGGCGAGCGGGCGTGTGGGCGAGCGGGCGTGTGGGTGAGCGGGCGTGTGGGTGAGTGAGATGGTGGAGGGGGAGCCGCCCTACCTCAACGAGAACCCGCTCAGGGTGAGTGGGTGGGGCGAGCGGGGCGTGTGGGTGAGCGGGCGTGTGGGTGAGCGGGCGTGTGGGTGAGCGGGCTTGTGGGTGAGCGGGCGTGTGGGTGAGTGAGATGGTGGAGGGGGAGCCGCCCTACCTCAACGAGAACCCGCTCAGGATGACTGAGTGGGTGGGCGGGCGCGGGCGAGTGGGCGGGTGGCTGAGTGGGTGGGTGAGTGGGTTGGTGGGTGGGTGGGTGAGAGGCTGGGTTGGTGGGTGGGAGGCTGGGTTGGTGGGTGGGAGGCTGGGTTGGTGGGTGGAGGCTGGGTTGGTGGGTGGGAGGCTGGGTTGGTGGGTGGGTGGGTTGGTGGGTGGGTGGGTTGGTGGGTGGGTGGGTGGGTGAGTGGGTTGGTGAGTGGGTGGGAGGCTGGGTTGGTGGGTGAGTGAGTGGGTGAGAGGCTGGGTTGGTGGGTGGGTGAGTGGGTGGGTGAGTGGGTGGGAGTCTGGGTTGGTGGGCGAGCGAGCGGGCGGGCGGGCGAGCGGTTGAACGTGAACCCAGCGCTGTGTGTGTGTAAACATAATCAGCACAGGTGGCGGGAGGAGAGACAAAGGCGGCCGGGCACGTGACGCTGTCCCACCCACACCCCCCCACGTGCGCCGTGGCGGCCTTCGCAGGCGCCGGCACCCCCCACCGACCGGCTCGTTGAAGGCTACGCGAGGCGGTGACCTTTGTGCCGTGTCCGTGCCGTGTCGGTGCCGTGTGTAGGCCCTGTATCTCATCGCCACCAACGGCACCCCAGAGCTCCAGAATCCTGAGAAGCTGAGTCCCGTGTTCCGCGATTTCCTCAACCGCTGCTTGGAGATGGACGTCGACCAGCGCGGCTCTGCGCGCGACCTCCTGCAGGTGACGCCGGGGCCTCCCCTAGGTCCACTCGGCCTCAAATCAGTTGCCCGGTGGGGTTTGTGTGCAAGGTTAAACAACAAAGGTTGACCGTGGCGTGGGGTTTAATCACGACAACCCTTCGTGTGCCACAGTGCCGGCCTTCATAGTTGCTGATAACCGCTAACAGCACTTGCCCCAACAGCCTGTTAGAGGCTATATTGGGGGGGGGGGGGTCTTTGCCTTCGTCTTGTGGGGGGCGGGGAGCGGTGGCGCAGTGGTTAGCGCTGTGCTACGAACCCGGGCAGAGACCCGAGTTCGATTCCCGCTCACGGCCACCACCAACACCGGTGACGACTCTGAACCGGGCCCGGGCCTCCCCTAGGTGTCCTCAGCCTCAAATGGGTCCCTGGTGCGGTGTGCAGTAAACATCGGCACTAGGGGAGACAAAGGCGGCCGGGCGTGGTGCTGACCACCCACCCCCTCGTGTGCCAGTGCCGGTAGCCTTCATAGGTGCTCGCTAACAGCACTTGCCCCAACAGTATGCTAAGGCTATACGGGGGATCTTTGTCTTGTTTTATGTGTATGTGTCTGTGTATTCATGTCTGTATTTTATTAAGGTGTGTGTGTATTAATGTCTGTATGCGTGTGTCTGTGTGTATCTGTGTGCGTGTATTAATGGACCACAGGGGACAGGTTCCTGTAGGATTGGAAGGACAGGCCGCACCTAGCCTGGCACATGCGCCGTGGTGCCATCACCGTCAATTAGTGGCGAAGGGCGGGTGTTGGTATTGGTGTATTAATGTGCGTGTGTGTGTGTTGTGCGCGTGTGTCTGTGTGCAGCATCCGTTTTTGAAGCTTGCCAAGCCCCTGGCCAGCCTTACTCCCCTCATCCTGGCAGCCAAGGACGCCATCAAGAACAATCGCTAGCACAGGCGCACACGCACACACACTGTTACCCATACTCGCACAGACGCAGGCACACACTCATACTCACACGCAGGCACACACTCGCATACACACACTCGCATACACACACTCTCGCATACACACTCATACTCGTACACACTCCACGCATACACACTCATACTTGTACACACACTCGCACACACACTCATACTCGCACGCATACACACACTCGCATACACACACTCTCGCATACACACTCATACTCGTACACACTCCACGCATACACACTCATACTTGTACACACACTCGCACACACACTCATACTCGCACGCACACACACTCATATTTACGTACACTTACACCCATGCACTCATACACACACACGCACACATTCATACCCATACCCACACAGCTACTCATACCCACAGGCACCCATACCCACCCATACCCACCCCCACACAGCTACCCATACCCACCCATACCCACCCATACCCACCCCCACACAGCTACCCATACCCACCCATACCCACCCATACCCACACAGCTACCCATACCCACAGGGACCCATACCCACCCATACCCATACCCACACAGCTACCCATACCCACCCATACCCACCCATACCCACCCCCACACAGCTACCCATACCCACCCATACCCACCCATACCCACCCATACCCATACCCACACAGCTACCCATACCCACCCATACCCACCCATACCCACCCATACCCACCCCCACACAGCTACCCATACCCAGAGGCACCCACACGCACCCATACCCACACAGCTACTCATACCCACAGGCACCCATACCCACACATACCCATACCCACACATACCCACCCATACCCATATCCACACCAACTGATACCCACACGCACCCACACCCACATGTAGACACACACTCCTGGCTGCCCGCATGCTCTGACACACACACTCCCTGCACAACACTCGGAAGCACAAGCAGCCATTGTGGGTGTGCACGCACACACACACACACAGCACAAAGGTGCACAGTGGGGGTTTGGGGTACGTGCGTGTGTGTGCGCGCGCGTGTGAGGGTGTGCGTGCGAGGGTGTGCGTGCGAGGGTGTGCGTGCGAGGGTGTGCGTGCGTGCAGTTCGCGTGCGTACACATTAGCCGGTCGGTTTGTCAGTGTGTGTACAAGGGCCTGTGTGCGTCTTGTGTGTGTCTTGTGTGTGAGCACATGTGTGTGTGCAGCTGTGTGTGCACGTGTGAGCAACGTGTGCATTCCGCTGCGTGTGTGGAGCCGTATGAGTGTCTGCAAGTCGCGAACGCTGTACTACTAATTACCCTGAGCCCCCCGCCCCCTTTCGTAGCACCCACCCAGTCTCTGTTGGTCTGTCGTTCACCTCGCCCACGTGTGTCGGGGCGCCGAGAGAGTTAATGGAGCCTCTGGTTCCTGCGTTGTTGTACATTGCCTGTCCCCCGGTGGGGGGGTAGGGGTGGGGAGTTGGGAGGATTCAATTTGAGTCGGGGCGGAGCTCCTGCATCGGATCAAGCAGCATCCAATACTTGGGCGGTGGAGACATTCGCTCGCCGCTCACTCACCCTCTCGCTTGCCCGCTCACTCACCCATTCGCTCGAACGCCCGCTCACTCACCCTCTCGCTTGCCCGCTCACATTCTCGCTTGCCCGCTCACTCACCCTCTTGCTTGCCCGCTCACTCACCCATTCGCTCGCTCACCCTCTCGCTTGCCTGCTCACTCACCCATTCGCTCGCTCACCCGCCGGCTCACCCTTTCGCTTGCCCGCTCACATTCTCGCTTGCCCGCTCACTCACCCTCTTGCTTGCCCGCTCACTCACCCATTCGCTCGCTCACCCGCTTGCTTGCCTGCTCACTCACCCATTCGCTCGCTCACCCCGCCGGCTCACCCTCTCGCTTGCCCGCTCACTCACCCATTCGCTCGAACGCCCGCTCACTCACCCTCTCGCTTGCCCGCTCACTCACTCACCCATTCGCTCGCTCACCCTCTCGCTTGCCTGCTCACTCACCCATTCGCTCGCTCACCCGCCGGCTCACCCTCTTGCTCGCTCACCCTTTCGCTGGCTCTCCCCGCTCGCCCGCTCATCCGCCAACCTGCTGGCACGCTCGCCATTCAGGCGGGGGGGGGGGGGTCATGGATCACCATCTGACACCCCCCCACCCCCCCCTGTTCCCCCAGGGGGGGGTGGGGGGGTGTCCACACCTCGGTAAAAAAGAGGTATACTGTCGGGTTTTTTTTTTACACGGTTATTATTGCTATTGCGGGATATGTTGGTTTATTTTTCTCGTCGTTTCCCGTACCTGGGAAATCTGCAATGGTTTGGGGGGACGGGGACACTGCAGCCTCCTCTTGATCTGTGCGCGTACGCAGGAATATAATAATATAATGATGTTACGGAATTAAATCGCCCGCTGTAGGACACTACAAACCCCTGTGCCCTGACACCCGGGGCCCAGATTCCAACCCATCGCCTCTGACACTACCCACCTGAAACCCCCCCAGTGAGTGGCAGGGGAGAACCCACACTGGGGGTGGTTCAGCATCAGAATCTTTATCCTGGAGGAGTCCACCCATGAGATGTGAAGCTTTGTCACAGATGGTGTCCAGTGGGGGGGGGGGGGGTCACAAGATGTCCAGTAGACTTCAGATGTCCAGTAGTTTCACAGGTGTCCAGCAGGGGTCAGATGTTCACTTTGCTCTCAGCACTGCCATCTTCTTGGTCTTGCGAAGCGTTTATCATGAAACATCATCACAATCCTCCATTTCCCCTCTCCCAAGTGCATCATCATTGCTACTGAGAAGCCGCCATGCGGGGCCCCTTGGAGCAGTGGTCTTAGTTTGAGGTGTAGGTGTGCATGTGCGTGCATGGGGTGCCATTGCTGCTGCTGCTGCTGCTGCAGTGAGTTGGCACAGTTACAGGGGGGAGGGTGGTACAGCAGATGTGCATCTCAGTAGGTCAGCCCATGGCCACCACCAGCCAGCCACAGCCTCACAGTGCACCTGGCCTGGCGCGCTCACTCCGTGACATTGCCAGGCCAGGCACAAGGTCGGGCCTGGTGCAGTCACTCTGTGGCTGCTGTTGGCTATTGCTGCTGCTGCTGCTGTTGGCTGTTGCTGCTGCTGCTGCTGTTGGCTATTGCTGCTGCTGCTGCTGCTGTTGGCTATTGCTGCTGCTGCTGCCTATTGCTGTTGCTGCTGTTGGCTATTGCTGCTGCTGCTGCTGTTGGCTATTGCTGCTGCTGCTGCTGCTGTTGGCTGCTGCTGCTGTTGTTGTTGGCTATTGCTGCTGTTGGCTATTGCTGCTGCTGCTGCTGCTGTTGGCTGCTGCTGCTGCTGCTGTTGGCTATTGCTGCTGCTGCTGCTGCTGTTGGCTATTGCTGCTGCTGCTGTTGTTGGCTATTGCTGCTGTTGGCTATTGCTGCTGCTGCTGCTGCTGTTGGCTGCTGCTGCTGCTGCTGCTGCTGTTGGCTATTGCTGCTGCTGCTGCCTATTGCTGTTGCTGCTGTTGGCTATTGCTGCTGCTGCTGCTGTTGGCTATTGCTGCTGCTGCTGCTGCTGTTGTTGGCTATTGCTGCTGTTGGCTATTGCTGCTGTTGGCTATTGCTGCTGCTGCTGCTGCTGTTGGCTGCTGCTGCTGCTGCTGTTGGCTATTGCTGCTGCTGCTGCTGCTGTTGGCTGCGGCTGCTGCTGCTGTTGGCTGTTGCTGCTGTTGGCTATTGCTGCTGCTGCTGTTGGCTATTGCTGCTGCTGCTGTTGGCTGCGGCTGCTGCTGCTGTTGGCTGTTGCTGCTGTTGGCTATTGCTGTTGCTGCTGTTGGCTATTGCTGCTGCTGCTGTTGGCTGTTGCTGCTGTTGGCTATTGCTGCTGCTGCTGTTGGCTGTTGGCTGCTGCTGCTGTTGGCTATTGCTGTTGCTGCTGTTGGCTATTGCTGCTGCTGCTGTTGGCTGTTGCTGCTGTTGGCTATTGCTGCTGCTGCTGTTGGCTGTTGGCTGCTGCTGCTGTTGGCTATTGCTGCTGCTGCTGTTGGCTGTTGGCTATTGCTGCTGCTGCTGTTGGCTGTTGGCTGTTGCTGCTGTTGGCTGTTGGCTATTGCTGCTGCTGCTGTTGGCTGTTGGCTATTGCTGCTGCTGCTGTTGGCTGTTGGCTGTTGCTGCTGTTGGCTATTGCTGCTGCTGCTGTTGGCTATTGCTGCTGCTGCTGTTGGCTGTTGCTGCTGCTGTTGGCTGTTGCTGCTGCTGTTGCTGCTGTTGGCTATTGCTGTTGCTGCTGTTGGCTATTGCTGTTGCTGCTGCTGTTGGCTGTTGCTGCTGCTGTTGCTGCTGTTGGCTGTTGCTGCTGCTGTTGCTGCTGTTGGCTATTGCTGCTGCTGTTGCTGCTGTTGGCTATTGCTGCTGCTGTTGCTGCTGTTGGCTATTGCTGCTGCTGTTGCTGCTGTTGGCTATTGCTGCTGCTGCTGTTGCTGTTGGCTATTGCTGCTGCTGTTGCTGCTGTTGGCTATTGCTGCTGCTGTTGCTGCTGTTGGCTATTGCTGCTGCTGCTGTTGCTGTTGGCTATTGCTGCTGCTGCTGCTGTTGCTGCTGCTGTTGCTGCTGCTGTTGCTGCTGCTGTTGGCTGTTGCTGCTGCTGTTGCTGTTGGCTATTGCTGCTGTTGCTGTTGGCTATTGCTGCTGCTGCAGCTGTTGGCTATTGCTGCTGCTGCTGTTGGCTATTGCTGCTGCTGTTGCTGTTGCTGCTGTTGGCTATTGCTGCTGCTGCTGCCTATTGCTGCTGCTGTTGCTGTTGCTGCTGCTGCTGTTGGCTATTGCTGCTGCTGTTGCTGTTGCTGCTGTTGGCTATTGCTGCTGCTGTTGCTGTTGCTGCTGTTGGCTATTGCTGCTGCTGTTGCTGTTGCTGCTGTTGGCTATTGCTGCTGCTGCTGCCTATTGCTGCTGCTGCTGCTGTTGCTGTTGCTGCTGCTGCTGTTGGCTATTGCTGCTGCTGGCTATTGCTGCTGTTGGCTGCTGCTGCTGTTGGCTGTTGCTGCTGCTGCATCCCCCTGGTGGTGCGAGTGTGAGAGTCTCTCCCCAGGGCCTGAGTCGTTGGGTGGTGGTGGTATCAGTTCTCTCAAGTGCATTTCGTAGAGATGAGTCTTGGTTTTGGGGTTTATAGTTTCTCTCTCTCTCTTACAGATCTGTTATAAATGTGGTTTGCGTGCTTTTAATTTGCGGGGGTTGCGGGGGGGGGGGGGGGGAACAAGTGGAGTTTGTTTATTTGTTGTTGTTGGTTTTTAACAAGACGTCGCCTAGGTTTGATTAAAAATTTTATTAACGCAAAACCTTGGGGGGTGGGGGGTGGGGGGGGGGGGGCGCCTCCCCCCCCCCCCACTCCATCCCCACTCCCTCTTTGCAAGTTGCTTTTCTGTTGAAGTGTGGTGCAGGTGTGTGTACGGTTGTGTTTGTGTGTACGGTTGTGTTTGTGTGTACGGTTGTGTTTGCGTGTATGGTTGTGTTTGCGTGTACGGTTGTGTGTGTGTGTGTACGGTTGTGTGTGTGTGTGTACGGTTGTGTTTGCGTGTACGGTTGTGTTTGCGTGTACGGTTGTGTTTGCGTGTGTACGGTTGTGTTTGCGTGTGTACGGTTGTGTTTGTGTGTACGGTTGTTTGCTGTGTTAAGAATCTAAAGCAGACGATTCTGAACTGGGCCTCCCCTAGGTCGACTCATCCTCAAATGAGCACCTGCTGCAGTGGTGTGTAGCAGTAAACATCGCCCTCTTGTGCCATGGTGCTGCCTTCATAGGGGCTGCTGCTGCCTGCTGCTGCTACCAGCTAACAGCACTTGCCCCAAGTCTGTGAAGCTTACACAGGGGGGGGGGATCTTTGTCTTCTGCTCGCTCTTACACTACTTGAATGCCCAAGTGGGTCACTCTGCACCATGAGGCCAGAACCATTGAAAGAGATTAGCCACGATCAGCTCAATAACAACCTCTTCACATGGTTGACACTTTATTTACATACGTGAGTGTGGTGTGTCCCAATGTGTCTTTGTGCATGTCTACACGTGTGTCACGTGTTCGTGTGTCACGTGTTCGTGTGTCACGTGTTCGTGTGTCACGTGTTCGTGTGTCACGTGTTCGTGTGTCACGTGTTCGTGTGTGCCTGTACAAGGCAGTGGCTCCCTTGGCCATGTGGGGCGCGGTGGTGGTGGTCACCGTGGCCTCGTAGTGGTGGGTCCCGTGGCCATGGTGGTCACTGCGGTGGTCACTGCGGTGGTCACTGCGGTGGTCACTGCGGTGGTCACTGCGGTGGTCACTGCGGTGGTCACTGCGGTGGTCACTGCGGTGGTCACTGCGGTGGTCACTGCGGTGGTCACTGCGGTGGTCAGGCGCCGTGCGGTGCCAGTGGCCGTGTGGGCCCCCTGGTGGTCACCGTAGAGCCCCAGGGCCTGGCGTCTCTACGCCGTGGGGAGCTCCCGTGCTGCGTTCCTCCGCTTCACCACGAACACGCGGCCGGCGGACGTCGTGAGCACGTAGGAGAACTCCCCAAACACCACTGGGGAGTGGGGGGGGGGGTACAGGGGGTGAGGGGGTAGGGGGGGGTATGGGGGGGGTACAGGGGGTGGGCCCAGAGGGGAAGGGGATAGGTGGAGGAGGGATAC
Source organism: Lampetra planeri (assembly GCF_965212315.1). Lineage (NCBI taxonomy): Eukaryota > Metazoa > Chordata > Hyperoartia > Petromyzontiformes > Petromyzontidae > Lampetra > Lampetra planeri. The sequence goes on from NW_027613820.1 coordinate 133,945, forward strand.
TCGTTTTAAAGAGCGTAAAAAGTTTTAAGTTGTAGTACCGTGCATACCGTGGCACGGCACCCGCTCTCGCTCGCTCCCTTAGAGACAGCGAAGCGGCAACTCGGGGAGAGAGGGGACGACTCGGAGCGGACGACTCGGAGCGGACGGCTGAGGCTGTGGGTCAGTTTGGCGGCTGTGGGTCAGTGTGGAGGCTGGGGGTCAGTGTGGAGGCTGTGGGTCAGTGTGGAGGCTGGGGGTCAGTGTGGAGGCTGGGGATCAGTGTGGAGGCTGGGGGTCAGTGTGGAGGCTGTGGATCAGTGTGGAGGCTGTGGGTCAGTGTGGAGGCTGTGGGTCAGTGTGGAGACTGGGGGTCAGTGTGGAGGCTGGGGATCAGTGTGGAGGCTGTGGGTCAGTGTGGAGACTGGGGGTCAGTGTGGAGGCTGGGGATCAGTGTGGAGGCTGTGGGTCAGTGTGGAGGCTGTGGGTCAGTGTGGAGGCTGTGGGTCAGTGTGGAGGCTGTGGGTCAGTGTGGAGGCTGTGGGTCAGTGTGGAGGCTGTGGGTCAGTGTGGAGGCTGTGGGTCAGTGTGGAGGCTGGGGGGTCAGTGTGGAGGCTGGGGGTCAGTGTGGAGGCTGGGGGTCTGTGGAGGCTGGGGGTCAGTGTGGAGGCTGGGGGTCAGTGTGGAGGCTGGGGATCAGTGTGGAGGCTGGGGATCAGTGTGGAGGCTGGGGATCAGTGTGGAGGCTGTGGGTCAGTGTGGAGGCTGGGGATCAGTGTGGAGACTGGGGGTCAGTGTGGAGACTGGGGGTCAGTGTGGAGGCTGTGGGTCAGTGTGGAGACTGGGGGTCAGTGTGGAGGCTGGGGATCAGTGTGGAGGCTGGGGGTCAGTGTGGAGGCTGGGGGTCAGTGTGGAGGCTGTGGGTCAGTGTGGAGGCTGGGGGTCAGTGTGGAGGCTGTGGGTCAGTGTGGAGGCTGTGGGTCAGTGTGGAGGCTGGGGATCAGTGTGGAGACTGGGGGTCAGTGTGGAGGCTGTGGGTCAGTGTGGAGACTGGGGGTCAGTGTGGAGGCTGGGGATCAGTGTGGAGGCTGTGGGTCAGTGTGGAGGCTGGGGATCAGTGTGGAGGCTGGGGATCAGTGTGGAGGCTGTGGGTCAGTGTGGAGGCTGGGGATCAGTGTGGAGACTGGGGGTCAGTGTGGAGGCTGTGGGTCAGTGTGGAGACTGGGGGTCAGTGTGGAGGCTGTGGGTCAGTGTGGAGACTGGGGGTCAGTGTGGAGGCTGGGGGTCAGTGTGGAGGCTGGGGGTCAGTGTGGAGGCTGGGGGTCAGTGTGGAGGCTGGGGGTCAGTGTGGAGGCTGGGGGTCAGTGTGGAGGCTGGGGGTCAGTGTGACGGCTGCTACCTGTGAGTCGGCGGAATGGCGGCTGGCCCTGGGTGGTGGTTGGGAACTTGGAGGCGGTGCTGACGAGCGCCATGAGCACCCCGGCCACACGCTCGTCATTGTCCAGGTCCCCCGAGGACTGCAGAGGGGGGTGGGGGCGACACACGGAGTCGGGGTTCAAGTTGGTTCGGCTGTGTGACCGGAATAGCGGTCTCATTCGCAAGGGTGGCCTGCGTTGCCACCAAAAAATGATGTAGACACCCATAGAGACACACAGACACCCATACCAATGCGCGACGGTGATGTCACCACGGCGCCTGTGCCAGGCCTTGCTGACAGCAGGTCACGGGACGGACCCAGATGCCATGGGTTGGCTGACGGAGATGACCGGTAGATGCACCACCAGCTGTACCCCCCACTGTGCCAACTTGCTGCATTTTAGCCACCCAGCGCTCCACTCGTTGAGGATCGCTCCTCCGCCCTCCGTTGTTGCTGGAGGGCGACTGCCTCCAACTGCCCAGTAGCAGCATCCTTCAGGAGCCTCCTCCAGAGACTGATCTTGACACCGCTGGTACCAGTTGTCGGCAAGTCCACTCGTGCGCATTTAGCACCTCTATTAGGCCAAACAGAAGCTGCTTTGGCATGCGGTGGCTGGGCATGCGGGAAACATGACCCAGCCAACACAGCCTTGCCTGCCGGAGGAGCTCACTGATGGGAATGTGTCCAGATCTTTCAAGGATTTGCGAGCTCCTCACACAATTAAGCCTGCTTAAACCCAACATGGATCGTAGGCACAGACATTCCACCAGAGGAGTCGAACCTTTCACAAGCGTAGAGAAAGGAGGGAATGACTGGCTAAAGAAGACCCGAAGCTTCGTGCAGAGCGATAGACCAAGGTAGCTTCCACACAGCATTGCACAGCCGATGAAAAGCTAATGCCGCCCGACTGATTCAGAGTGAGATCTCTGTCAAACCAGAGCTGGTCAAAAGCACACTGCCCAGGTATGGGAAACTGCACTCTCTCCAACCGCTCCATCACAAATGGGTAGTTTGGTGGCAAAAAAATACTGAGGCAGGGGCTTCGTTTTGGTGGGGCTGCTGGTAAGGCCCCACCCCTTGGTGACAAGCTCCAGGTTCAGCAGCAGCGCCTCCAACTCCTCCTCTGAGTGAGCAGCAATCACCAGATCATCGGCATACATAACGTGGTTGAGCAATAGGGAGCCATCTCTCGACCACACCCGGGCATCGATCAGCCTCCCATTGTATCTGCACCAGATGGAAATTCCTCCGGTACAGCCATGGAAAGCTGCTCGAACTATGTGGTCAAAGATGTTAAATAATGTGGGAGCCAAAGGACATCCCTGTCGCACCCCAAAAGTGAATAGGGAAAGGCTCCGACTCCTACGTAGCTTTATCTGGTCCTGCCCACCATCATGAAGGCCCTTAATGATTGAGCAGATAATCAGGGACTCCGGAAGCATGAAGAACAGCCCAGAGGCCAGGCCTACTGATGGTATAGGCCTTGACCAGGTCAATAAAGCAGAGATGTAGGTCTTGTTGGAATTTCGTACACCTCTGCTGTAGCAGACTGACAGAAAATATGGCATCTGTGCAGGACCGCCCTGTTCTGAAACCACATTTTGGCTCCGCAAGCACAAATACCCATAGAGATACATAGATACCCACAGAGATACACAGAGATAGAGACACAGAGACCCAGAGATAGACACACACACATACCCAGAGATATAGAGAAACAGAGACCGATAGAGACACACAGAGACCCATAAAGATACAGAGACCCATAAAGATCCAGAGACCCACAGAGATACAGAGGCCCATAGAGAGACCCATAGTGATAGAGACACAGTTACATATACACCCATAGAGATTCATAACAATAGTTATTTTTTTGCAACCCACAGAGATACACAGACCCAGAGATGGAGACACAGAGTAAATAAAGAAACAGAGACCCATAGAGATACACAGAGACCCATAGAGATACACAGAGACCCATAGAGATACACAGAGACCCATAGAGATACACAGAGACCCGTAGGTCTGATGACACAAAAATAATAAGTTTTCATCCTTTCCAGCAATAACAAGATGTTCAAACACCAAATCGACTGTGAGTAATCATCGCAAGGCCTCAAAAGCGGTGGGGAGCACAGCTGGCGGTGCATCAGCCGGTCATCTCAGTGGGACAACCCACGGCAACCTGCTGGGTCTGTCCCGTGACCTCCTGCACCTAGCCTGGCACAGTTGGCGGTGCATCAGCCGGTCATCTCAGCCGACCCATGGCACCTGCTGGGTCTGTCCCGTGACCTCCTGCACCTAGCCTGGCACAGCTGACAGTGCATCAGCCGGTCATCTCAGCCGACCCATGGCACCTGCTGGGTTTGTCCCGTGACCTCCTGCACCTAGCCTGGCACAGCTGACAGTGCATCAGCCGGTCATCTCAGCCGACCCATGGCACCTGCTGGGTTTGTCCCGTGTCAAACCCAGCAGGTGCCATGCACAAGCACTGCGGTGGCACCAACGTGTAGGCATCTGCGTCTCTCACCGCCAGCATCCCGTCGTCGCTGATCATCAAGAATCCCTGCTGGTCTGGGATCAGCTCCACTCCCTGCGCCAGAACATTCGCCTGTGGACACACAGAGACAAACATCCCCCGTGTAGCCTTAACAGACGGTCGGGGCAAGTGCTGTTAGCGAGTAGCAGCGCCTCTGAAGGCTACCGACACTGCGGCACACGAGGGGGTGGGTGGCCAGCACCACGCCCGGCCGCCTTTGTCTCCCTCGCGGCGATGTTTAACTACACACCGCACCAGGTACTCGTTTGAGGCCGAGTCGACCTAGGGGATGCCCAGGACCGGTTTCCTATCTCTTATCATTGGCCCCATACTACACTACACCACACACTACACTACTATACACTACACCACACACTACACTACTATACACTACACCACACACTACACTACTATACACTACACCACACACTACACTACTATACACTACACCACACACTACACTACTATACACTACACCACACACTACACTACTATACACTACACCACACACTACACTACTATACACTACACCACACACTACACTACTATACACTACACCACACACTACACTACTATACACTACACCACACATTACACTACTATACACTACACCACACACTACACTACTATACACTACACCACGCATTACACTACTATACACTACACCACACATTACACTACTATACACTACACCACACTACTATACACTACACCACACACTACACTACTATACACATTACACTACTATACACTACACCACACATTACACTACTATACACTACACCACACACTACACTACTATACACTACGCCACACTACTATACACTACACCACACATTACACTACTATACACTACACCACACATTACACTACTATACACTACACTACTATACACTACACATTACACTACTATACACTACACCACACATTACACTACTATACACTACACCACACACTACACTACTATACACTACACCACACACTACACTACTACACAACTATACACCACACATCTACACAACTATACACCACACATTACACAACTATACACCACACATTACACAACTATACACCACACATTACACAACTATACACCACACATTACACAACTATACACCACACATTACACTACTATACACTACACCACACATTACACTACTATACACTACACCACACACTACACTACTATACACTACACCACACATTACACTACTATACACTACACCACACATTACACTACTATACACTACACCACACACTACTATACACTACACCACACATTACACTACTATACACTACACTACTATACACTACACCACACATTACACAACTATACACTACACATTACACTACTATACACTACACCACACATTACACTACTATACACTACACCACACACTACACTACTATACACTACACATTACACTACTATACACTACACCACACATTACACTACTATACACTACACCACACATTACACTACTATACACTACACCACACACTACTATACACTACACCACACATTACACTACTATACACTACACTACTATACACTACACCACACATTACACAACTATACACTACACATTACACTACTATACACTACACCACACATTACACTACTATACACTACACCACACACTACACTACTATACACTACACATTACACTACTATACACTACACCACACATTACACTACTATACACTACACCACACATTACACTACTATACACTACACCACACATTACACTACTATACACTACACCACACATTACACTACTATACACTACACATTACACTACTATACACTACACCACACATTACATTACTATACACTACACCACACATTACACTACTATACACTACACTACTATACACTACACCACACACTACACTACTATACACTACACCACACATTACACTACTATACACTACACCACACATTACACTACTATACACTACACCACACACTACACTACACTACTATACACTACACCACACATTACACTACTATACACTACACCACACACTACACTACTATACACTACACCACACACTACACCACACACTACACTACTATACACTACACCACACACTACACTACTATACACTACACCACACACTACACCACACACTACACTACTATACACTACACCACACACTACACTACTATACACTACACCACACATTACACTACTATACACTACACTACTATGCACTACACCACACATTACACAACTATACACTACACATTACACTACTATACACTACACTACTATACACTACACCACACGTTACACAACTATACACTACACATTACACTACTATACACTACACCACACACTACACTACTATACACTACACCACACGTTACACAACTATACACTACACATTACACTACTATACACTACACCACACATTACACTACTATACACTACACTACTATGCACTACACCACACATTACACTACTATGCACTACACCACACATTACACAACTATACACCACACATTACACTACTATACACTACACTACTATACACTACACCACACATTACACTACTATACACTACTATACACTACACCACACGTTACACAACTATACACTACACATTACACTACTATACACTACACCACACACTACTGTCCTAGCTGGGAGCCGTCCATAGCGAAGGCTTCCAAGGGGGCGTGGGGTAGGCCTCGCCCGGCCGACTCCGAGCCTAGCCGAGGTAGGCCGGCTCAGTCTCCAACTCACCATTGTCGTATCTCCTCCTCCTCGTCGTTGTCTTCACGAGAGACAGAGACACACAGAGAGACAGAGACACACAAAGAGACAGAGACACACAGAGAGACACAGGGAGAGGGAGAGAATCCACGCACCACGCGGGTCTGCGATGCTGCAGAGGGAAATTGAACTGCGGGGAGAGGGTCGACTTTAAATGGCGGTCACGTGGTGGTGGTCACGTGGTGACGAGGGGCAGGGCTTAGTACCCCGCCTCACCCGCTGCCCCCCCCCCCTAGTGGAGACAGAGTGGTGGTGCGACTGTGGCCATGCAAACCAAACGATGGACCACATCAGTCAACACACAGAGACTCCGAGACACACAGAGACACGTAGAGACACACAGAGACACACAGAGACCCACAGAGTCACACAGAGACACACAGAGACACAGAGTCACACAGAGACCCACAGAGACTCACAGAGACACACAGAGACTCACAGACACACGGAGACACAGAGTCACAGAGACACACAGAGACTCCGAGACACACAGAGACTCACAGAGACACACAGAGACACGTAGAGACACACAGAGACACACAGAGACCCACAGAGACACACAGAGACCCACAGAGACACACAGAGACCCACAGAGACACACAGAGACACACAGAGACTCACAGACACACAGAGACACACAGTCACAGAGACACGTAGAGACACACAGAGACACACAGAGACCCACAGAGACACACAGAGACCCACAGAGACACACAGAGACCCACAGAGACACACAGAGACTCACAGACACACAGAGACACACAGAGTCACAGAGACACGTAGAGACACACAGAGACACACAGAGACCCACAGAGACACACAGAGACCCACAGAGACCCACAGAGACACACAGAGACTCACAGACACACAGAGACACACAGATTCACAGAGACCCACAGAGACACACAGACACACAGAGACACACAGAGTCACACAGAGACACACAGAGACTCACAGAGACCCACAGAGACACACAGAGACACACAGAGACCCACAGAGACACACAGACACACAGAGACACACAGAGTCACACATAGTCACACAGAGACTCACAGAGACCCACAGAGACACACATAGACCCACAGAGACATAGAGACTCACAGAGACCCACAGAGACCCACAGAGACACACAGAGACACACAGAGTCACACATAGTCACACAGAGACTCACAGAGACCCACAGAGACTCACAGAGACCCACATAGACACACAGAGACTCCGAGACACACAGAGACACACAGAGACTCACAGAGACCCACAGAGACCCACAGAGACACACAGAGACCCACAGAGACACACAGTATCACAGATACACACAGATACACACAGAGAGGGTCAACTTTAAACGGCGGTCACGTGGTGGTGGTCACGTGGTGACGAGGGGCAGGGCTTATTACCCCGCCTCACCCGCTGCCCCCCCTAGTGGAGACAGAGCGGTGGTGCGACTGTGGCCATGCAAACCAAACGATGGACCACATCAGTCAACACACAGAGACTCCGAGACACACAGAGACTCACAGAGACACACAGAGACACGTAGAGACACACAGAGACACACAGAGACCCACAGAGACACACAGAGACCCACAGAGACACACAGAGACTCACAGACACACAGAGACACACAGAGTCACAGAGACACGTAGAGACACACAGAGACCCACAGAGACCCACAGAGACACACAGAGACTCACAGACACACAGAGACACACAGAGTCACAGAGACACGTAGAGACACACAGAGACCCACAGAGACACACATAGACCCACAGAGACCCACAGAGACACACAGAGACTCACAGACACACAGAGACACACAGAGTCACAGAGACCCACAGAGACACACAGACACACAGAGACACACAGAGTCACACAGAGACACACAGAGACTCACAGAGACCCACAGAGACACACAGAGACACACAGAGACTCACAGAGACTCACAGAGACCCACAGAGACACACAGAGACACACAGAGACCCACAGAGACACACATACACACAGAGACACACAGCGTCACACATAGTCTCACAGAGACCGACAGAGACTCACAGACACACAGAGACACACAGAGTCACAGAGACCCACAGAGACACACAGACACACAGAGACACACAGAGACACACAGAGACACAGAGTCACACAGAGACCCACAGAGACTCACAGAGACACACAGAGACTCACAGACACACGGAGACACAGAGTCACAGAGACACACAGAGACTCCGAGACACACAGAGACTCACAGAGACACACAGAGACACGTAGAGACACACAGAGACACACAGAGACCCACAGAGACACACAGAGACCCACAGAGACACACAGAGACCCACAGAGACACACAGAGACACACAGAGACTCACAGACACACAGAGACACACAGTCACAGAGACACGTAGAGACACACAGAGACACACAGAGACCCACAGAGACACACAGAGACCCACAGAGACACACAGAGACCCACAGAGACACACAGAGACTCACAGACACACAGAGACACACAGAGTCACAGAGACACGTAGAGACACACAGAGACACACAGAGACCCACAGAGACACACAGAGACCCACAGAGACCCACAGAGACACACAGAGACTCACAGACACACAGAGACACACAGATTCACAGAGACCCACAGAGACACACAGACACACAGAGACACACAGAGTCACACAGAGACACACAGAGACTCACAGAGACCCACAGAGACACACAGAGACACACAGAGACCCACAGAGACACACAGACACACAGAGACACACAGAGTCACACATAGTCACACAGAGACTCACAGAGACCCACAGAGACACACATAGACCCACAGAGACATAGAGACTCACAGAGACCCACAGAGACCCACAGAGACACACAGAGACACACAGAGTCACACATAGTCACACAGAGACTCACAGAGACCCACAGAGACTCACAGAGACCCACATAGACACACAGAGACTCCGAGACACACAGAGACACACAGAGACTCACAGAGACCCACAGAGACCCACAGAGACACACAGAGACCCACAGAGACACACAGTATCACAGATACACACAGATACACACAGAGAGGGTCAACTTTAAACGGCGGTCACGTGGTGGTGGTCACGTGGTGACGAGGGGCAGGGCTTATTACCCCGCCTCACCCGCTGCCCCCCCTAGTGGAGACAGAGCGGTGGTGCGACTGTGGCCATGCAAACCAAACGATGGACCACATCAGTCAACACACAGAGACTCCGAGACACACAGAGACTCACAGAGACACACAGAGACACGTAGAGACACACAGAGACACACAGAGACCCACAGAGACACACAGAGACCCACAGAGACACACAGAGACTCACAGACACACAGAGACACACAGAGTCACAGAGACACATAGAGACACACAGAGACCCACAGAGACCCACAGAGACACACAGAGACTCACAGACACACAGAGACACACAGAGTCACAGAGACACGTAGAGACACACAGAGACCCACAGAGACACACATAGACCCACAGAGACCCACAGAGACACACAGAGACTCACAGACACACAGAGACACACAGAGTCACAGAGACCCACAGAGACACACAGACACACAGAGACACACAGAGTCACACAGAGACACACAGAGACTCACAGAGACCCACAGAGACACACAGAGACACACAGAGACTCACAGAGACTCACAGAGACCCACAGAGACACACAGAGACACACAGAGACCCACAGAGACACACATACACACAGAGACACACAGCGTCACACATAGTCACACAGAGACTCACAGAGACCGACAGAGACTCACAGACACACAGAGACACACAGAGTCACAGAGACCCACAGAGACACACAGACACACAGAGACACACAGAGACACACAGAGTCACACAGAGACCCACATAGACACAGAGAGACTCACAGAGACCCACAGAGACCCACCGAGACACACAGAGACACACAGAGACTCACAGAGACCCACAGAGACACACAGAGACTCCGAGACACAGAGACTCACAGAGACACACAGAGACACACAGAGACCCACAGAGACTCACAGAGACACACAGAGACACACAAAGGCACACAGAGTCACACAGAGACACACAGAGACTCACAGAGACCCACAGAGACCCACAGAGACACACAGAGACACACAGAGACCCACAGAGACCCACAGAGACTCACAGAGACCCACATAGACACACAGAGACCCACAGAGTCACACAGAGACACACGGAGACACACAGAGTCACACAGAGACCCACAGAGACACAGAGAGACCCACAGAGACACACAGAGACCCACAGAGACACACAGAGTCACACAGAGACTCACAGAGACACACAGAGACACACAGAGACCCACAGAGACACACAATATCACAGATACACACAGAGACACAGAGTCACACAGAGACCCACAGAGACACAGAGAGACTCACAGAGACCCACAGAGACACACAGAGACACACAGAGACCCACAAAGACACACAAAGTATCACAGAGAGTCCCAGACTACACCAAGAACACAGTTTAACACGTAGGCTTTCGCGACCAATATTATTTATAATAAAGGTTAGGGGCCGTCCATAAATGACGTCACGCGTCACAAAAGTCAGACCCCCCCTCAAATATGACGTCACAAAGCTCTGCCCCACCCCCAAAAAATAAAACATGCTTCAAATCGCTTTAAACTGTTGTCATTGTAGTGCGTGTTTAGTGTGGCGCTGCACTCTGATGTTGTAGGAGAAAACATTTATTAAAAAGTATATTTAATTAAGCAGAACGTGTTGTCTGTATTTATTTGAAGTTCTCAAACTCACCCCCCCGCCCTCGTCACACATCGTCACAGATATCTGACCCCCCCCCCCCTAGGTGCGTGACGTCATTTATGGACGGCCCCTTAGACCGCCTTATTGGGTTCAGCGATGATGACGTCACAGGAGCGGGTGGGGGGCTTCACTCTGCTGGGGAAGTCATCACCAGCGAGACGTCGCACTACTCAACCATTGTAAATGTCGTGGATGCACCCTTCAACACACACCGGTGGGCTAAAGTAGTGAACGCTGATTGGCCGTGTCGGGTGGTGGAGGGTTGCGACACATTTATACTTAATGCGATCCAACCCAAAATCTTTTATTACCAAGACAACAACAACAACAGTCCCACACCACACCAAGACAACAACAACAGTCCCACACCACACCAAGACAACAACAGTCCCACACCACACCAAGACAACAACAACAACAGTCCCACACCACACCAAGACAACAACAACAACAGTCCCACACCACACCAAGACAACAACAACAACAGTCCCACACCACACCAAGACAACAACAACAACAGTCCCACACCACACCAAGACAACAACAACAACAGTCCCACACCACACCAAGACAACAACAACAACAGGTGGCAACGCGGTTGGGGCGCTGCGCTACGAACCCGGCGGCCCCAATTCGATTCCCGCTAACCGCCACCAAGTGGCGATTATCCGAACCGCTCCTGGGCCTCCCCAAGGTCGACTCAGCCTCAAATGAGTACCCGGTGTGGTGTGTAGTAAACATCGCCACTGGGAAGACAAAGGCGGCCGGGCGTGAGGAGAGCCACCCAACCCCCTCGTGTGCCGTTCCGGCCTCCGCCGGTGCTCGCTAACAGCATTGCCCCACGTCTGTTCAGGCTCCGCGTCTGGGGGTGAAGTACCCCCGATGTTTATCGGCAACGTCTGGGTTTGACGTTCAGTGTCTCAGCAGCAGCAGTCGAGATGTGCTTGAACGAATGCTGCTGATAAACTGCCCCAGGTGTCCATATGCAAGGTCTGGGTTTGACGTTCAGCGTCAGGGGGGGCTCAGGAAGAGCCAGGCCGCTGCTTGAACCCGCGCTGATGAACTTGAGAATAGTGGCTCCCGCAGCTGCCGCTAGGAGTGCTCCTGCACCATCATCATCACCACCACCAACATCACCACGTGTGTACTTGTGCGTATGTACATGCGTGTGTATGCGTATACGTGTGTATGTCTTTGTACGTGTGTGCGTGTGTGTGTACGTGTGCGTGTGTATGTTTAACAGCAGAGGTCTCACTCCGAATCAGTCGAGCGGCAAAATATTTTCATCGGTTGCGTAACGCTGCTGTGTGGAAGCTACCTGGTCTGTCGCTCCGCACGAAGCTTCAGGTCTTCTCGGCCACGGTCATTCCCTCCCTTCTCTACGCTTGCGAAACGTGGACCACCCTAATGTAGCATCTGCGCAGGTTAGAAACATTTAGGCTGGCCTGCCTACGATCCATCCTGGGTTTAACCAGGCTGGATTGTGTGAGCTCAGAAATCCTTGAAAGATCTGGGCAAAGTCCCATTGGTGAGCTCCTCCGGCAGGCAAGGCTGCGTTGGCTGGGTCATGCAGCCCGTATGCCCAGCCACCGCATGCCTAAACAGCTTTTGTTCGGCCGGATCGAGGGGGCTAAACGGGCGCGGCACGGGCTAGAGAAGAGATGGAGTGATGTGGTACAGGAGGCCGTGGATCTGAGTGGACTTGCCGATGACTGGTACCAGCGGTGTCAAGATCGGCCTCTGTGGAGGAGGCTCGTGAAGGACGCTACTGGGCAGTTGGAGGCAGTCGCCCTCCAACAACAACGGAGGGCGGAGGAGCGACGCTCACAACAACGAGCGGAGCGCCGGGTGGCTAAAGCACAGCAAGTTGGCACAGTAGGGGGCACAGGTGGTGCATCAGCCACTCATCTCGGTCATCTCAGTCAGTTGACCCGTGGCACCTGCTGGGTCTGCCCCGTGACCTTCTGCCAGCGGGCGCTCGATAATTCACGTGGCCTCAAGGTGCACATGGCCTGGCACAAGCGTCGTGGTGACATCACCGCCACTAAGTGGCGAATGGCGGTTGTTGTATGTGTGTGTACGTGTGTGTACGTATGTGTGTGTGTATGTATGTCTGTGTATGCGTGTATGTGTGTGGGGAGCGGTAGTGTAGTGGTTAGCGCGCTGCGCTACGAACCTGGCGACCTGGGTTCGATTCCCGCTCACGGCCAACACCTAGGGACGATTATCTGAACTGGTCCTAGGCCTCCCCTAGGTCGACCCAGCCTCCAATGAGTAACCGGTGCGGATATATAAACATCGCCACTGGGGAGACAAAGGCGGCCGGGCGTGGTGTTGGCCACCCACCTCCTCGTGTGCCGTGCCGGCCTTCATAGGTGTGCTACTCGCTAACAGCAATTGCCCCTACAGGCTATACGGGGGATCTTTTGTGTACGAGTGTACGGTGTGCGTGTGTTCTAACTCTTCGCGATGTTGAGCGGTAAGCTTCGCGGTGATTGCACTGCGCTACGAACCCCCTCGAGACCCGAGTTCGATTCCAACTCAAGGCCACCAGCACCGGTGACGATTATCTGAACCGGTCATGGGCCTCCCCTAGGTCGACTCAGCCTCAAACGAGTAATTGGTGGGGTGTCAACATCGCCGCTGGAGAGACAAAGGCGGCTTGGGCGTGGTATTTGGCCACAGTGCCGGCCTTAATAATAAGCGCTGCTACTCACCAAAAGCACTTTCCACGAAAGTCTGTTAAGGCTACACGGGATTTTTGTCTTTGGTACTGGCGATGGTGGCGGTAGTGACGATGGTGATGGTGACGCTGATGATGGTGGTGACGCTGATGGTGGTGATTGTGGTGGTGACGATGATGGTGGTGATTGTGGTGGTGATTGTGGTGGTGGTGACGCTGATGGTGGTGATGGTGGTGATGGTGGTGGTGATGGTGGTGATGATGGTGATGATGGTGGCGCTGATAGTGATGGTGACGCTGGTGACGGTGGTGATGATGGTGGTGACGCTGATGGTGACGGTGGTGGTGATGATGATGGTGACGATGATGGTGGTGATGGTGACGCTGATGATGATGATGGTGGCGCTGATAGTGACGCTGGTGACGGTGGTGATGATGGTGGTGACGCTGATGGTGATGGTAGTGATGATGGTGATGATGGTGATGGTGGTGACGTTGATGGTGGTGACGCTGATGGTGGCGATTGTAGTTTCTGATTTCCGCGAATGGCCAAAAATAGCCTCTCTCGCTCTCTCGCAACCACCGCTTGCATCAGATGTCCGCCCCAGGTGATGAAACTGTGAAGACGCCGCTTCCATTGTTGGGGTGCCCTTTAGTTTGTCTGCCGTGTTGACCTTCACGCGCGCAGCTCCATCGCCGCGGCGATGTCGCATGGCCGTTGCGCAAGCGCCCATTGTATCTGCTGCTGCTGCTGCCGCGACACGTGAGACACGCGAGAGGCGTGAGACACGCGAGAGGCGCGAGAAGTCGCGGCTGCCGCGGTGGAGCCACGGTCGCGTTTGTCCTGGGCTCACCCCAAACGCCCCCTGCCCAGTGGGCGCAGTCACTACGTCATCACTATGACGTCACTGCGTAGTAACGACGCAGTCACTACGTCATCACTATGACGTCACGACGCAGTGACGACGCAGTCACTACGTCTTCACTATGATGTCACGACGCAGTAACGACGCAGTCACTACGTCTTCACTATGATGTCACTACGTAGTGACGACGCAGTCACTACGTCATCACTATGACGTCACGACGCAGTGACGACGCAGTCACTACGTCTTCACTATGACGTCACGACGCAGTGACGACGCAGTCACTACGTCTTCACTATGACGTCACGACGCAGTGACGACGCAGTCACTACGTCTTCACTATGACGTCACGACGCAGTGACGACGCAGTCACTACGTCTTCACTATGACGTCACGACGCAGTGACGACGCAGTCACTACGTCTTCACTATGACGTCACGACGCAGTGACGACGCAGTCACTACGTCTTCACTATGACGTCACGACGCAGTGACGACGCAGTCACTACGTCATCACTATGACGTCACTGCGTAGTGACGACGCAGTCACTACGTCATCACTATGATGTCACGACGCAGTGACGACGCAGTCACTACGTCATCACTATGACGTCACGACGCAGTGACGACGCAGTCACTACGTCTTCACTATGATGTCACGACGCAGTGACGACGCAGTCACTACGTCTTCACTATGATGTCACTGCGTAGTGACGACGCAGTCACTACGTCATCACTATGACGTCACGACGCAGTGACGACGCAGTCACTACGTCATCACTATGACGTCACTACGCAGTGACGACGCAGTCACTACGTCATCACTATGATGTCACGACGCAGTGACGACGCAGTCACTACGTCTTCACTATGATGTCACGACGCAGTGACGACGCAGTCACTACGTCTTCACTATGATGTCACGACGCAGTCACTACGTCGTCACTATGACGTCACTACGCAGTGACGACGCAGTCACTACGTCGTCACTATGATGTCACGACGCAGTGACGACGCAGTCACTACGTCTTCACTATGATGTCACGACGCAGTGACGACGCAGTCACTACGTCTTCACTATGATGTCACTACGTAGTGACGACGCAGTCACTACGTCTTCACTATGATGTCACGACGCAGTGACGACGCAGTCACTACGTCGTCACTATGACGTCACTACGTAGTGACGACGCAGTCACTACGTCTTCACTATGATGTCACGACGCAGTGACGACGCAGTCACTACGTCTTCACTATGATGTCACGACGCAGTGACGACGCAGTCACTACGTCATCACTATGACGTCACTACGTAGTGACGAAGCAGTCACTACGTCATCACTATGACGTCACTACGTAGTGACGACGCAGTCACTACATCTTCACTATGATGTCACGACGCAGTGACGACGCAGTCACTACGTCTTCACTATGATGTCACGACGCAGTGACGACGCAGTCACTACGTCATCACTATGACGTCACTACGTAGTGACGACGCAGTCACTACGTCATCACTATGACGTCACTACGTAGTGACGACGCAGTCACTACGTCTTCACTATGATGTCACGACGCAGTGATGACGCAGTCACTACGTCGTCACTACGACGTCACTACGCAGTGACGACGCAGTCACTACGTCATCACTATGACGTCACTACGTAGTGACGACACAGTCACTACGTCTTCACTATGATGTCACGATGCAGTCACTACATCGTCACTATGACGTCACTACGCAGTGACAACGCAGTCACTACGTCGTCACTATGACGTCACTACGCAGTGACGACGCAGTCACAACGTCGTCACTAGATAGTGACTACGCCGACTGCTTCCATGGTGAACTGGACTCCCATGGTAAAGTGGACTTGAAATGCTTTATTTTCCATAATAAAATTTTTTTGGTTAGATCGCATAAATGTGTCGTTAAACCCGCCACCACCCGACACAGCCGGTCAGTACTAGTGTATAGTGTAGTGTATAGTGTAGTGTACTAGTACAGCACTAGTGTATAGTGTAGTGTATAGTGTAGTGTATAGTGTAGTATACTAGTACAGCACTAGTGTATAGTGTAGTGTATAGTGTAGTGTATAGTGTAGTGTATAGTGTAGTGTGTAGTGTAGTATACTAGTGAAGTATTGGAAAATGACGGCAGGAAACTCCTTGACGGGAACACACTTCTTTTATTAAATCTTGACTTGTAACAATACAACGCGTGGCCTCTCTTCTTCACACTGCACTTCTCTTGACTCAGGATTCTGTGCTGCCGGCTCTCTGTGCCTCGTGTAGACTCCGCGCCTCGGCTACACTCTCCACTCGCCTCGTGTAGACTTTGCACCTCTCTCGCTGGCTACACCGTATGCATACTCGGCTCGTGCAGACCTTCCTCTCTCGCTGGCTACACCGTATGCATACTCGGCTCGTGCAGACCGTTCTCTCTCGCTGGCTACACACTATACATCACTCAGCTTCTACTCTCCATTACTCTCCTCTCCGGGCTCTATCTCTGCACCTTCCTCTTCATTCTTAGATGGTTCCACTTCTGCCCCCTGCTCCTCTGTGCATCACCTTATATACCCCTTCTTCCCGGGAGACGGAGCGGATGCGGACCTCAACGTCGGCACCGCTCCTCAGTTACCCAATCCCCACGCGCTATCCCTACGATCCGGTTCCGCTCAGCGCGTGTTTCCACTCCCCGACCAATCACACCGCGCTGCTACCCGATCACTCCCTCTGGGCGCGTCACCGGCACACAGCCAATCAGCAGCACTACCCCCACCCGCGCACTGACGCCTGCTCCTCCCCGTCAGCGCGCGTCAGCACACACACACTCGTACATACGCGCTGGCACACGACATATACACCCAGCGCGTATCACCACTACATCACCCCCTCCCACATAGCTCGCAGCCGGCCCGGCTGCTAACAACAACCAACCGCGATGATAAAACGACAACCAACAAAAAAAAACCCCGTAACCCCCCGAGTGTGCCCCGTAACATAACACAACAACAACAACGACAAGAATAACTATGTACAGATTGACAATGAACACGAAAAGTCAACAATAACACGATACGAGCAAATTCGAAACGAACGCGCCCCACGTCCCTGCGACTACACGCAGTGACGAGGCGCTCCAACTGCCCCGACTCCTCACGAGGCAGGTCATGCAAAGTAGCACGACCTGGCGCGAGTCCGTCTGGCTGGTCCATCATATGGGGCGGGACACTGACGACCGTCCGGCGGTTCCGGTTGCTCCAGACGGCGCGGAACGGGCCTGAAGGGGCCGGCCCCGCCGCGGAGATCCGGCCGCCGGTGATCGGCAGCTGTCAGTTCCGAGACACCTGGGAGCAGATCAGGCGAAAATACGTGTGGATCAGGCAGAGACATTTCCCCCTCTGGGTCGCCGGTCACGTCACACGCCCGGCCATCACGACACACGGGGAGGCCATATGGAGGCGAGAACGGTTTCAGTCGGGAGGGGTGAACGTACCAACGGCGCTTTCCCCACTTTATCTGAACGCACTGGGGCCGTGCAACGCGCACGACCTCCACGGGTCCCCTCCACGGTCTCAACAATTTAGGCGACGTAGCCAAGGGTGCCTGAGGGCAATGCAGCCAGGCCCTGTCACCTGGTTTCCATTCGTGCATGGACACCTTCCGTGCCCGCAACCGTTCATTAGCAATTTGGCGAGCCCGCGAATTAAGCCGTGCGGCCTCCCTCGCCTCTGTCAGCTTATGAATATTAAACTTAATATGTTCTGCCAAATTAGAATTAGTTCGTGGAGCGGACAGGCCAAGTTGCGTTTCTATTGGCGGGTCAGCTTCCCGACCGTACATCAAATAGAATGGGGAAAACCCCGTAGCTGCATGGGGGGCCATTCTATACGCGGCAAGGACTCCCGGGACCTGCAGGTCCCAATCTACATGTGCCTCGCACACCTGCTGGCACAGCATGGAAGTCAAGGTTTTGTGGAGTCTCTCCACCATCCCGTCAGTCTGCGGGTGGTACGGGGAGGTACGCACCTTCTTGGTACCCAACAGATCGCACACCTCTTGCAACAATTTACTCGAAAAATTTTTACCTTGGTCGGTCAGCAGGCGTTCGGGAGCCCCCTTGTCCAGGACATAGCCCTGGACGAAGGCATCCGTCACAGCCGCTGCCGACTGGTTAGCGAGAGGCCACGCCATAGGCCATCGGGTAAAGTATTCGACCCCCACTAACAAATATTTATTCCCTCTCGGCGTGACTGGGAAGGGCCCCAAAATATCGAGTGCAACGAGCTCGTTGGTACGCGAGACCTGAATAGATTGCAGCGGTGGATTAGCTGCCACGGCCGGTGGTTTACGCCTGGCGCACTCAACGCACCCCTTCAGAATATGCACCACATCACTTCCCATTCCCGGCCAGTAATAGTCACGCTGAAGCAGGGCAAGCGTCTTGTTAACTCCCAAGTGCAAGAGGCGTTCGTGTGCCGCCAAGACAACCCTCCCCCTCACAGCGGAAGGCACCACGAGTGCGTTCCGCCGGGACAAACTGTCCCATTTCAATAACACTCCCTGCTCAAGTACATAGGAGCCGGTACGCTCCTGGTCCCCCTCGGGACCCCCAACCTTGCGGCGCAATGCTAGCAGCGAGCTGTCCGCCATCTGGAGGCGGCCCCATTCGCTGAGCGACAGCGAGAGCAGCGAGTCCCGACCCTGAGAGGCAGTGGAATCATCCCTGATCGGTGCGCCCGCTGTCGCAGCCAGTGCCCCCATCTCCCCCGCAAGCGTCGGTTTACAGCGCGCCGATCCCGACAAACACGCGCATTCATCACAAGGCAACAACCGCGACAAGCAATCGGCATTCGTGTGTCGCAACCCCTTACGGTACGTAGTCGTAAACTGATAGTCCTGGAGGACTTCCAACCAACGCGACAACTGGCCCGAGGGCTGGGCGACCCTCAATGAATACTGTAGCGCCGCGTGGTCCGTTCGGACTGTAAAGTGACGACCATAAAGATATGGCCTAAACTGCTGCACAAAAAAAACAATGGCAAGCAGCTCGCGACGGGTGACACAGTAGCGCTGCTCCGCCGGAGACAACACCCTACTACCGTAGGCGACAACTCTTTCGACACCCCCAACGACTTGGGATAGCACCCCCCCAATGCCCGTGTTGCTAGCATCCGTGTCCAGCAAAAAGGGACTGGCAAAATCGGGATAACACAAGGGTGGGGCACCCACCAAGGCGTCCCGGAGGGAGCGAAACGCGGCCTCCTCCTCCGGTCCCCATTTGAACTTCACTCCCTTCGCCGTTAGAGCGTGCAAGGGTTTTGCAATAGTGGCGAAGTGCTCAACGAACCGCCGATAATAAGAAGCAAACCCGATGAAACTACGCACGTCGGAAACGGACGTAGGTGTCGGCCACGAACCGACACAATCCGTCTTCGCGGGATCGGTGGAGATCCCCGAAGAATCGACAATGTGACCCAAGTATCTAACCGACTTCCGAAGGAGGTGACATTTGGCCGGTTTAAATTTCAGCTTAGCCGATCGCATTCGCAAGAACACCCCTCTCAATCGCTGGAGGTGTTCTTCAAACGTTTTACTGAAAACAATGACATCGTCCATATAAATCAAGCATGTATCCCACTGCAAGCCCGACAAAACCAACTCCATAAGTCGCTGAAACGTCGCTGGAGAGGAGTGAAGTCCCCTGGGTAACCGGTTAAACTGGAACAGCCCCCCTGGAGTCCGAAATGCTGTCTTAGGTTTCGACTCTTCGTCGAGCGGCAACTGCCAAAACCCCGATAACAAATCAAGAGTCGAAAAATATCGCGCACCAGACAATGCATCGAGGGACTCATCCATCCTGGGGAGCGGATACGCGTCAGCCACAGAGATCTTATTCAGGCGACGGAAATCAACGCAGAATCGCAGGGACCCGTCCTGCTTCTTAACCAGCACAATAGGCGCTCCCCACGGGCTAGAGGAGGGCGAAATAATATCGGCTTCTAGCATTTCGTTAACAGCCGACTGAACATGTTCCTTCTCCACGGGACTCAGTCGGAAGGGATTTAGCTTGACCGGCGCCGCATCGCCCGTTTCAATGTGGTGGTGCAACAAATCTGTGCACCCAATGTCATACTCATGTTTACTGAACACATCAGAGAATTCTATGAGCAACTCGCGCAGCGCACCCAACTGCGCCGCCGACAAATCGTCCGAGGCGGCGCATAGCGAATGGACCCACTCAAGGTCTTCCCCTGGCTCAACGTTCCGCGCGGGGCTCGAGCCCACCTGCGCAACCAACCCATCATCCACAGGGACCCGCGCCGCGTGAGCCAGCACGGTGCCCTGTGGAATGACAGCTGGCCGCGACCCCGCGTTCAAAACCATCACAAACGGATCCCTGTCAGCCCGCACCAAAGTGTGAGCCACCGATAAATCAAGACCCCCGACAGCCTTGTTAGAAGGACCCAAAAGCATACTTTGTTCCGAAGCCTCCCTCACCCATGGTTTCCGCAACCGGAGGGGAATCAACATCTGTGAACCCGGGGGCACATGCACGGTCTGTGTCGCCACCGCTTGTATCGTAGCGCACGCCGTCCGAATGTCAGTAGGGCTCGTCAAAAATGCAATCCGGCGACCCGATGGCAGTTCAATGCATCGTTGATCGATAAGAATTTTAATGGGCATTTTAGCCAAAAAATCAGTGCCCAAAAGACACGGAACCGCCAAAGAAGACGAAACGAAAACGGGTCCCGACAATTTGATATTTCCAATGCAAATGGACGCCCTAATCTGACCGATAATGCCCAACGATCCCCCATTAGCGGCGTAAAATGGCACATCCACTGGAAGCAGCGGACGACATTGGACTGGGAGAATATCATAAATGAGGTCCGATATAATAGTTGCCGATGCCCCCGTGTCCACTAACACCCTAATCTCGACCCCATCAATAGATCCCGTAACAACGGACGAACCCGCCGAAGCAGCCACAATTCTATGCCCCAATTCCGCCCATTCGATGTCTCCCTGGTCCCGGCCGAACCCCCCTCGCCGAACCGAATCCCCGAACCTTAACCGGCCCTCCTCCGCCGCAACGCGGCGTCCCATGTGTGCCGAATAAACAGGCCGAGCGTGTGAGGTGCCGCGACTTGCCGGGGATTGTAGAGATGACTTGGGATCTCGGTCGTCGTCCAGCCGAGCACCCATGGCGCGCTGACGCGGAGCGCGGCACCCGGACGCCACGTGGCCCCGGAGGCCGCAGTTATAGCACGTGACGAGGGTCGGAGTAGATCTTGGATGCTCCGACTTTCGGCCCGATCGCAGAGGCGACCGAGCCCCCGGCCTCCAGTCCCCTGGTCGTCCCGTGGCGAACGCCTCCTCTCGTGGGCTGACGACTTGGGGTTCGGTGACCACCGAACCCGGAGCTGCGACGACAGCAGCGTTGCAACCAACTCCTTGTTTCCGTTGTAGGGCCTCGTGCGCTTGAATACTCGTGGCGACTCTCAAAGAAGAAATATCAATCTCGTCAGCTGTGTTGATAGGGACCCCCAGGTCCTGCGCCAACTTAAGCAGCTGCTCCAAAACCATCGCGTCTTGGCCCTCCTCGTCCATCCGAGGGAACGCAGCATCAGCAAGAGCCAGCAACGCCGTGCGATAGGCCAGCGCGGTCTCCGTGGCCGCTTTCCGTCTTGCGTAGAAATGATGGCGGCACGCCGAGGGAGGTCCGTAGACCCTGGCCAACAAACCCAGCGCATCCTTCAGCGTGGAGCGGTCCTGACTTCCGTGCAGACCTGAAGGCCGCGAGCGCGTCGTCGTCCAGCAGGGCAGGCAACGCCCGCAGCGCCGTAGCATCGGACCACGCTGACATCTCTTGATGCGCCAAAAACCTTCGCTGAAATTTGCCCCAGTCTCCGCCTTCCGCCTTGAAGGCTGACAACGTGGGCAGACGCTGCTGAAAAATGAAGTCATCCGCCTCGTGGTTCCTCTCCGCCTCTCCGTCGGTGTGTAAGATGGCGGCTCCAGCGGCAGACGTAAAATGGCGGACCCCCTCGCGCGCTGATGACGTCGATGCGCGCGCTTGGGAACCCACCACCACGTGGCGCTCGCCGTTCCCGCCAAAAGTAGGCCCAGGCGCAATGGCGGGAATCCCCCATTCGTTTTGGCGGGAATCTGCGGGGCGACCTTGTAAAATGTCCCCCACCGTCCCCGCTCCTCCCGACGAGCTGATCTCCGCCAAGATGGACGCGGCGGCGAGCAGCAGCTCCGCCAGTCGGGAGTGCGCCTCACGAAGCACGGCCTCGGTCCCCGGTCGCTCGGCCGGCGCCGTCGACGGATCCTGTAGCGTGGGCAAGTCTTCCTCCTCGCCCCCCGCCACCAGCGGCTCCGAGTCGTCCAGGTCTTCCTCGCGGTCAATCCCGTGGGTCCTACGGGTCTTCCTCGTCTCCATACTTG
>NW_027613820.1:162500-368591 GCF_965212315.1 Lampetra planeri
CCACCTTCACCATCATCACCACCATCACCGGCGTTGCTACCACCTTCACCACCTTCACCATCATCACCACCTTCACCGGCGTTGCTACCACCTTCACCACCTTCACCATCATCACCACCATCACCGGCGTTGCTACCACCTTCACCATCTTCACCATCATCACCACCTTCACCGGCGTTGCTACCACCTTCACCACCTTCACCATCATCACCACCATCACCGGCGTTGCTACCACCTTCACCACCTTCACCATCATCACCACCATCACCGGCGTTGCTACCACCTTCACCACCTTCACCATCATCACCACCTTCACCGGCGTTGCTACCACCTTCACCACCTTCACCATCATCACCACCATCACCGGCGTTGCTACCACCTTCACCATCTTCACCATCATCACCACCTTCACCGGCGTTGCTACCACCTTCACCACCTTCACCATCATCACCACCATCACCGGCGTTGCTACCACCTTCACCACCTTCACCATCATCACCACCATCACCGGCGTTGCTACCACCTTCACCACCTTCACCATCATCACCACCTTCACCGGCGTTGCTACCACCTTCACCATCTTCACCACCATCACCACCTTCACCGGCGTTGCTACCACCTTCACCACCATCACCATCATCACCACCATCACCGGCGTTGCTACCACCTTCACCATCTTCACCACCATCACCACCATCACCACCATCACCGGCGTTGCTACCACCTTCACCATCATCACCACCTTCACCGGCGTTGCTACCACCTTCACCACCATCACCATCATCACCACCTTCACCGGCGTTGCTACCACCTTCACCACCATCACCATCATCACCACCATCACCGGCGTTGCTACCACCTTCACCATCTTCACCACCATCACCACCTTCACCGGCGTTGCTACCACCTTCACCACCATCACCATCATCACCACCATCACCGGCGTTGCTACCACCTTCACCATCTTCACCACCATCACCACCTTCACCGGCGTTGCTACCACCTTCACCACCTTCACCATCATCACCACCATCACCGGCGTTGCTACCACCTTCACCATCTTCACCATCATCACCACCTTCACCGGCGTTGCTACCACCTTCACCACCTTCACCATCATCACCACCTTCACCGGCGTTGCTACCACCTTCACCACCTTCACCATCATCACCACCATCACCGGCGTTGCTACCACCTTCACCATCTTCACCATCATCACCACCTTCACCGGCGTTGCTACCACCTTCACCACCTTCACCATCATCACCACCATCACCGGCGTTGCTACCACCTTCACCACCATCACCATCATCACCACCATCACCGGCGTTGCTACCACCTTCACCATCTTCACCACCATCACCACCTTCACCGGCGTTGCTACCACCTTCACCACCATCACCATCATCACCACCATCACCGGCGTTGCTACCACCTTCACCATCTTCACCACCATCACCACCTTCACCGGCGTTGCTACCACCTTCACCACCTTCACCATCATCACCACCATCACCGGCGTTGCTACCACCTTCACCATCTTCACCACCATCACCACCTTCACCGGCGTTGCTACCACCTTCACCACCTTCACCACCATCACCACCTTCACCGGCGTTGCTACCACCTTCACCATCTTCACCACCATCACCACCTTCACCGGCGTTGCTACCACCTTCATCATCTTCACCACCATCACCACCATCACCGGCGTTGCTACCACCTTCACCACCTTCACCATCATCACCACCATCACCGGCGTTGCTACCACCTTCACCACCTTCACCATCATCACCACCTTCACCGGCGTTGCTATCACCTTCACCACCTTCACCATCATCACCACCATCACCGGCGTTGCTACCACCTTCACCATCTTCACCATCATCACCACCTTCACCGGCGTTGCTACCACCTTCACCACCTTCACCATCATCACCACCATCACCGGCGTTGCTACCACCTTCACCACCTTCACCATCATCACCACCATCACCGGCGTTGCTACCACCTTCACCACCTTCACCATCATCACCACCTTCACCGGCGTTGCTACCACCTTCACCACCTTCACCATCATCACCACCATCACCGGCGTTGCTACCACCTTCACCATCTTCACCATCATCACCACCTTCACCGGCGTTGCTACCACCTTCACCACCTTCACCATCATCACCACCATCACCGGCGTTGCTACCACCTTCACCACCTTCACCATCATCACCACCATCACCGGCGTTGCTACCACCTTCACCACCTTCACCATCATCACCACCTTCACCGGCGTTGCTACCACCTTCACCATCTTCACCACCATCACCACCTTCACCGGCGTTGCTACCACCTTCACCACCATCACCATCATCACCACCATCACCGGCGTTGCTACCACCTTCACCATCTTCACCACCATCACCACCATCACCACCATCACCGGCGTTGCTACCACCTTCACCATCATCACCACCTTCACCGGCGTTGCTACCACCTTCACCACCATCACCATCATCACCACCTTCACCGGCGTTGCTACCACCTTCACCACCATCACCATCATCACCACCATCACCGGCGTTGCTACCACCTTCACCATCTTCACCACCATCACCACCTTCACCGGCGTTGCTACCACCTTCACCACCATCACCATCATCACCACCATCACCGGCGTTGCTACCACCTTCACCATCTTCACCACCATCACCACCTTCACCGGCGTTGCTACCACCTTCACCACCTTCACCATCATCACCACCATCACCGGCGTTGCTACCACCTTCACCATCTTCACCATCATCACCACCTTCACCGGCGTTGCTACCACCTTCACCACCTTCACCATCATCACCACCTTCACCGGCGTTGCTACCACCTTCACCATCTTCACCACCATCACCACCTTCACTGGCGTTGCTACCACCTTCACCACCTTCACCATCATCACCACCATCACCGGCGTTGCTACCACCTTCACCATCTTCACCACCATCACCACCTTCACCGGCGTTGCTACCACCTTCACCAGCGCTATTATCCCCCTTCACCATCATCACCACCGTGACCACCATCATCACCACCATCACCGTCACCACAATCGCCACAATCACCACCACCATCACCACCACCATCATCACCACCATCACCATCACCACCATCATCACCACCACCATCATCACCACCACCATCATCACCACCACCATCATCACCACCACCACCGCCACCACCACCGTCACCACAATCGCCACCACCATCACCACCACCACCAGCACCGTGTAGCCTGAAGAAGCTTTAGGGGCCAATGCCGTTGAGTGAGTTATCGGCACCCACGAAGGGCGGGCCGACACACGAGGCGGTCGCTCGCCAGCGCCACGCCCGGCCGCCTTCGTCTCCCCCAGTGCCGATGCTTACACATCACACCACCACCACCAACAACAACACCACCACCACCACCAACACCACCACCAACAACACCACCACCACCACCAACAACAACAACACCACCACCAACACCACCACCAACAACACCACCACCACCACCAACACCACCACCAACAACACCACCACCAACAACACCACCACCACCAACAACAACAACAACACCACCACCAACAACAACCACAGTGACCCCACCTACGAACCCGCTAGACAACCCCAGTTCGACTCCCGCCCACGGCCATCAACACCAATGAACAACAGCCGGTCCTGGGTCTCTCCCTAGGTCGACTCGGCCTCAAATTAATACCTGGGTGAGGTGTGTGGTAAACATCAGCGCTGGGGAGACAAATGCGGCCGGGCGTGGTGCTGGCCACCCTCTCGTGTGCCGTTCCGGCCTTCAGCGCTTGCTCATAACATCTGGATGGTTGAGCAGCAGCTGTTCAAGCCGAGCCTGACTCTGCCGCTGATGACCAGGGTTATAGGCCCACTGAGCTGGCCACAACTGACAATGCAACGAAGTGGCTTGTCACGTGGACATTCATAGCAGCCAAATACTCTGAAACGCGTGACGTCGATTCTGAATGTTGAGGGGAAAACCGGAGGAGCCGGAGAAAACTCCACGCGACCACGGGGAGAGAGACACCGCAAACTCCAAATCCACAGCAGCAGCAGCAGCGGGGTCGGAATGGAACCCACGACTTCTGCATACCAGGCGAGGTAGTTAACATCTCACCAACACGTCCAAATCGGTTGCTGTTGCCTATGGATATACGGCAGTTCACCTGCATCGATTCAAGCCGAGCCTGACTGCTGCTGCTGCTGATGATGAGACACTGACTGTCGAAACTTGTCCAGAGTTGTTTGCGCTGAAGCAACGCAGCAGCTGATTCCGCAACTGCCCGCGTGACATGCAGGCGACTGATGGGATGTGTCAATACATCACTGTTTGTGAGAGCCATAATGCCTGCTGACCTGTTGTGCAAGTTGTATTTTCAACGATGTAGCGGAAGTACTATATTTGGCATACGGTATGTAAATATATAGATATGAAAACCCTGCCAGCACAGTCTATAACCCAGGACCATGAACGAGATTGTAATCGTGAAAAAAAGTATTTTTATTCATATTTGTAAGAATATACAGTGAGGGGAAAAAAGTATTTGATCGCCTGCTGATTTTGTACATTTGCCCACTGACAAAGAAATGATCATATTCTCAGATTTTTTCGGTAAAGTCACGTAGGTAAAAACATTAAAATTAATGAAAGTAAAATAAAACAAAACAAAATAAAATTCACGACGTTTCGGAGGCAACACAAGTCTCCGTCATCAGGTGGGACCGTCACAGCCGAATTAGCTGATGCAGCTAATTCGGCTGTGACGGTCCCACCTGATGACGGAGACTGAAAAAATCTGAGAATATGAATCATTGCAGTCACGAAAGCTTCAAATCTAGAAAGAAATGATCAGTCTATCATTTTAATGGTAGGTTTATTTGAACAGTGAGAGACAGAATAACAACAACAAAATCCAGAAAAACGCAAGTCAAAAATGTTATAAATTGATTTGCATTGTAATTAGGGAAATACGTATTTGACCCCTCTGCAAAACATGACTTAGTACTTGGTGGCAAAACCTTTGTTGGCAATCACAGAGGTCAGACGTTTCTTGTCTCTCACTGTTCAAATAAACCTACCATTAAAATTATAAACTGATCATTTCTTTGTCAGTGGGCAAATGTACAAAATCAGCAGGGGATCAAATACTTTTTTCCCTCACTGTACATGCAATTTTGTTTGTCTCTTAAATGTGATTCTTAATTGTTGTTAGTTCAAATGTTAGTTTAGAAACACTCAGTATGCACGTTGTCGGGGTGAAAAGTGGGCGAATATTTTCGCCACTCCTGACCCAGCAGGCACAACAAACGTAAAGACTCAGACCCTGAGACCCGGTCTCCCTGAGTCTTACCACAGACACTGACCCTGAGACCCGGTCTCCCTGAGTCTTACCACAGACACTGACCCTGAGACCCGGTCTCCCTGAGTCTCACCACAGACTCTCACCCTGAGACCCGGTCTCCCTGAGTCTTACCACAGACTCTGACCCTGAGACCCGGTCTCCCTGAGTCTCACCACAGACTCTGACCCTGAGACCCGGTCTCCCTGAGTCTCAGTGGAGACTCTGACCCTGAGACCCGGTCTCCCAGAGTCTCACCCCAGACTCTGATCCTGAGACCCGGTCTCCCTGAGGATGACTCCAGACTCTGACCCTGAGACCCGGTCTCCCTGAGTCTCACCACAGACTCTCACCCTGAGACCCGGTCTCCCTGAGTCTTACCACAGACTCTGACCCTGAGACCCGGTCTCCCTGAGTCTCACCACAGACTCTCACCCTGAGACCCGGTCTCCCTGAGTCTCACCCCAGACTCTGATCCTGAGACCCGGTCTCCCTGAGTCTCACCACAGACTCTCACCCTGAGACCCGGTCTCCCTGAGTCTTACCACAGACTCTGACCCTGAGACCCGGTCTCCCTGAGTCTCAGTGGAGACTCTGACCCTGAGACCCGGTCTCCAGAGTCTCACCACAGACTCTGATCCTGAGACCCGGTCTCCCTGAGGCTCACTCCAGACTCTGACCCTGAGACCCGGTCTCCCTGAGTCTTACCACAGACTCTGACCCTGAGACCCGGTCTCCTTGAGGCTCACTCCAGACTCTGACCCTGAGACCCGGTCTCCCTGAGTCTCACCACAGACTCTGACCCTGAGACCCGGTCTCCCTGAGTCTCACCACAGACTCTGACCCTGAGACCCGGTCTCAATGAGTCTCACCACAGACTCTGATCCTGAGACCCGGTCTCCCTGAGGCTCACTCCAGACTCTGACCCTGAGACCCGGTCTCCCTGAGTCTTACCACAGACACTGACCCTGAGACCCGGTCTCCCTGAGTCTCACCACAGACTCTCACCCTGAGACCCGGTCTCCCTGAGTCTCTGTGGAGACTCTGACCCTGAGACCCGGTCTCCCAGAGTCTCACCCCAGACTCTGACTCTGAGACCCGGTCTCCCTGAGTCTCACTCCAGACTCTGACCCTGAGACCTGGTCTCCCTGAGTCTCACCCTGACTCTGACCCTGAGACCCGGTCTCCCTGAGTCTCACCACAGACTCTGACCCTGAGACCCGGTCTCCCAGAGTCTCACCCCAGACTCTGATCCTGAGACCCGGTCTCCCTGAGGCTCACTCCAGACTCTGACCCTGAGACCCGGTCTCCCTGAGTCTTACCACAGACTCTGACCCTGAGACCCGGTCTCCCTGAGGCTCACTCCAGACTCTGACCCTGAGACCCGGTCTCCCAGAGTCTCACCTTAGACTCTGACTCTGAGACCCGGTCTCCCTGAGTCTCACTCCAGACTCTGACCCTGAGACCTGGTCTCCCTGAGTCTTACCACAGACACTGACCCTGAGACCCGGTCTCCCTGAGTCTCTGTGGAGACTCTGACCCTGAGACCCGGTCTCCCAGAGTCTCACCCCAGACTCTGACTCTGAGACCCGGTCTCCCTGAGTCTCACTCCAGACTCTGACCCTGAGACCTGGTCTCCCTGAGTCTCACCCTGACTCTGACCCTGAGACCCGGTCTTCCTGAGTCTCACTCCAGACTCTGACCCTGAGACCCGGTCTCCCTGAGTCTCACTCCAGACTCTGACCCTGAGACTCGGTCTCCCTGAGTCTCACCCCAGACTCTGACCCTGAGTCCCGGTCTCCCTGAGTCTCACTTCAGACTCTGACCCTGAGACCCAGTCTCCCTGAGTCTCACTCCAGACTCTGACCCTGAGACTTGGTCTCCCTGAGTCTCACCTCAGACTCTGACCCTGAGACCCGGTCTCCCTGAGTCTCACTCCAGACTCTGACCCTGAGACCCGGTCTCCCTGAGTCTCACCCCAGACTCTGACCCTGAGTCCCGGTCTCCCTGAGACTCACCCTGACCCTGAGACCCGGTCTCCCTGAGTCTCACTCAGACTCTGACCCTGAGTCCCGGTCTCCCTGAGTCTCACTCAGACTCTCACCCTGAGACCCGGTCTCCCTGAGTCTCTGTGGAGACTCTGACCCTGAGACCCGGTCTCCCAGAGTCTCACCCCAGACTCTGATCCTGAGACCCGGTCTCCCTGAGTCTCACCCCAGACTCTGATCCTGAGACCCGGTCTCCCTAAGGCTCACCCCAGACTCTGATCCTGAGACCCGGTCTCCCTGAGTCTCACCACAGACTTTCACCCTGAGACCCGGTCTCCCTGAGTCTTACCACAGACTCTGACCCTGAGACCCGGTCTCCCTGAGTATCAGTGGAGACTCTGACCCTGAGACCCGGTCTCCCAGAGTCTCACCCCAGACTCTGATCCTGAGACCCGGTCTCCCTGAGGCTCACTCCAGACTCTGACCCTGAGACCCGGTCTCCCTGAGTCTTACCACAGACTCTGACCCTGAGACCCGGTCTCCCTGAGGCTCACTCCAGACTCTGACCCTGAGACCCGGTCTCCCTGAGTCTCACCACAGACTCTGACCCTGAGACCCGGTCTCCCTGAGTCTCACCACAGACTCTGACCCTGAGACCCGGTCTCAATGAGTCTCACCACAGACTCTGACCCTGAGACCCGGTCTCCCTGAGGCTCACTCCAGACTCTGACCCTGAGACCCGGTCTCCCTGAGTCTTACCACAGACACTGACCCTGAGACCCGGTCTCCCTGAGTCTCTGTGGAGACTCTGACCCTGAGACCCGGTCTCCCAGAGTCTCACCCCAGACTCTGACCCTGAGACCCAGTCTCCCTGAGTCTCACTCTAGACTCTGACCCTGAGACCCGGTCTCCCTGAGTCTCACCCTGACTCTGACCCTGAGACCCGGTCTCCCTGAGTCTCACTCCAGACTCTGACCATGAGACCCGGTCTCCCTAAGTCTCACTCCAGACTCTGACCCTGAGACTCGGTCTCCCTGAGTCTCACCACAGACTCTGACCCTGAGTCCCGGTCTCCCTGAGTCTCACTCCAGACTCTGACCCTGAGACCCAGTCTCCCTGAGTCTCACTCCAGACTCTGACCCTGAGACTTGGTCTCCCTGAGTCTCACCCCAGACTCTGACCCTGAGACCCGGTCTCCCTGAGTCTCACTCCAGACTCTGACCCTGAGACCCGGTCTCCCTGAGTCTCACCCCAGACTCTGACCCTGAGTCCTGGTCTCCCTGAGACTCACCCTGACCCTGAGACCCGGTCTCCCTGAGTCTCACTCAGACTCTGACCCTGAGTCCCGGTCTCCCTGAGTCTCACTCAGACTCTGACCCTGAGTCCCGGTCTCCCTGAGTCTCACTCAGACTCTGACCCTGAGACCCGGTCTCCCTGAGACTCACCCTGACCCTGAGACCCACTCTCCCTGATTCTCACCCCAGACTCTGACCCTGAGACCCGGTCTCCCTGAGTCTCAATGGAGACTCACCACGGGTAGAAGGGAGTGTGTGTAGCGCTCACCGCTGCACCACCGCTTCCCACCATCACCACCACCACCATCACCACCACCATCACCACCACCATCACCACCACCATCACCACCACCATCACCACTACCAGCACCACCACCAGCACCAGTCTGTTGGTGCAAGTGCTGTTCGCACGCAGCAACACCTATGAATGCCGCACTGTGGCACACGAGGGGTGGGTGACCAGCAGCACTCCTGCCCGGCCGCCTTTGTCTCCCCGGTGGCCGATGCTACTACATTCATGTTGGTGGCTGCGAGTGGGAATCGAACTCGGGTTGTATACCGGGTTGTTTTGCTGGTGGTCGACGCAGCCTCAATTGATTACCTGGTGCAGTGGATAGAAAACCCTCGTCTCTGGGGAGACAAAGGCGGCCGGGCGTGGTGCTGGCCACCCACCCCTCGTGTGCCACAGTGCCAGCCTCCATCGGTGTTGCTCCGTGCGGACAGCACTTGCCCCAACAGTCTGGTCAAGGCTATATGGGGGATCTTTGTCTTTGCATATCTATGTGATGTATCTCTATGTGTGTGTGTATCTCTTTATGTATCTGTGTGTTGGACAGCTGCTTACCGAATAGCACACACAGTGACACAGCACACAGCACACACACAGCACACACAGTGACACACAGTACACACACAGTACACACACACAGTGACACACAGTACACACACAGTGACACAGCACGCCGCACACACAGTAAACACACATCACACAAAGTACACACACAGCACACAGTACACACACAGTACACACACAGCACACACACACAGCACACACACAACACACACACATACACACAACACCAACAGTACCCACACAGCACACACACACAGCACACACACAACACACACACATACACACAACACAAACAGTACACACACAGCACACACACACAGCACACACACAACACACACACACAATACACACACAACACACAATACACACACAGCACACACACACACAGCACACACACAATACCCGCACCTCCGATTACGACTGCGAACAAAAGAAAAGCGATCTTCGTAGGCTCACTGCATTCTCCCAGTCTGCAATTAACAATGCTTGTTCATGATTCTGACCTCTGGAGTTTGAGGTTACAAGGAAGGGCTCACCATCATCATCGCTCGCACAGCAAACCGCTCGAGGCATCTCGCCAAAACCTGAAATGCAAGTTCACGAGTCAACTCTACAACTCGACAGTTGACTGTTATATTTATTTCCCAGCTGCTGCGTTGATTTTTTTCAGAAGAGACTCGAGATTTCCGCAAATGATAGCTCAACGCAGCGGATTAGCAGCATCGCTACCATCACCGTCATCATCACGCAGACATTTACAGTATTCACTGGAATCGCGTGATATTATTGATTCAAAATGTGGAGGGGGGGGGGGAGACCCGGAAAAAAATCCGCGTGACCACAGGTAGAGAGACGCCGCAAAACTCCAAATATGCAACACGACCTGCTGTATACCAGTTATTTATTTATTTCATTTGATTTCTTTGGTATAGCCCTGTGAGTCATTCGGTGAGGTATTCAACATCTCGCCACACGCCAATATACTACAGCAGGCGTGGCCAGGGTGGGGGTCGAACCCACGAACCCCCCCCTTTGTATACCAGGCGAGGTAGTCAACATCTCCCAAGTCACCTTGACGCCTCATGTGTTGGTGGTGCGGGGGGGGGGAGCCACTTGGCCATAAATAATCTCGGCTGTGCCGTCGTGTAGATTGGAACCAAGCAACCGACCCCAACGCCCACATCGCAGAGAGAGAGCGACACGCAGCTGGCACCAACCTGTCTCTGGTGACGTCTCGTGCCAGGCTAGGTGCACCTTTGAAGGTCGTTGTACGCCAAGTGTCTCGAGTTTCACGGTCAAGGTAAGGATCTGACTTCTGTACTGGACATGCGGACGAGAGCGTCTGAGTTTGTCGGAGTCCTCCTGCAGTGTAACGAGTCTGATAGGACATGGGAGCGAGATGTTGACTACCTCACCTGGTATGAAGGAGGTCGTGGGTACGATCCCGACCCTGACGCCTGCTGCTGTATGTTTGGAGTTTGCGGTTTCTCTCTTCTCCGGGTCCTCTGTGTATGTATGCATCCATCTGTGTGTGTGCATCTCTCTGTGTGTGTATGTAGGTATCTGTGTGTGTATGTGTGTGTGTGTCTGTGTTAGACAGTACACACACAGCGTTGTATTTCTGTGTGTATGTATCTGTGTGCGCTAAATGTTACCAGGCCAACTGGGCCTCAAATGTAGTAGCTGGTGCGATGTGTAAACGTCGGCAATGGGGAGACAAAGGCGGCCGGGCGTGGTGCTGGCCACCCCCCCCCCCCTCGTGTGCCACAGTGCCGGTAGCCTTCATAGGTGCTACTCGTGAATAGCACTTGCCCCTCCAAGGCTACACGCGGGATCTTTGTCACCACGGCGCTCTCGTGCCAGGCTAGGTGCACCTTCAAAGCCATCACGTGAAGTGCTCGCTGCTGCTGCTGCTGCTGGCAGGTCACACACAAACACAAAGATCCCCCCAGTGCACTGCCGGAGTAAGATAGTGCGGGGCCTGGCGCTTATGCTATAACGGGGCCCTAAATAAACACAAATATTAAAACACAATTGTTTCACTAGCATAGTAAAGTAATTGTATTTCTTCATTTTCTATACAGCCGGATAATACGACAAATCGCTAACCTTAAACACCCAGTCGTTCGTAAAAGTTGAAGGGAAGTATAGTGCTATAGTAATAGAGCAAGTGCAGAATCACTGAACCGGAATTGAAAGCTTGACAGCATTTAGCGCGGGGCCCTTGAAAGTGCGGGGCCCGTAGCATTTGTAGCTACGACACGTGTAGCAGCTGCTGCACGTGTCGCAGCTACTACACGTGTCGCAGCTACTACACGTGTCGCAGCTACTACACGTGCTGCAGCTACTACACGTGTCGTAGCTGTTACACGTGTAAGCAGCTGCGACACGTGCCGTAGCTGCTGCACGTGTCGCAGCTACTACACGTGTCGCAGCTACTACACGTGTCGCAGCTACTACACGTGCTGCAGCTACTACACGTGTCGTAGCTGTTACACGTGTAAGCAGCTGCGACACGTGCCGTAGCTACACGTGTAGCTACGAGACGTGTAGTAGCTACTACACCACCTGCCCCCCCCAACCTGTCCCCTCACCACCTGCATTCTCACCACCTGCCCCTCTCCACCTGCCCCCCCCCCCGTGCCGTGCAGAGCTCCATGAGGATGCAGATGTCAGCGTGGCTCCCCGTCCCCCTCCTCCTCCTCGCGTGCTGGGGGGCCCCGCGGGGGGCCGAGGCCTACGGGAATGGGGCCCCCCCTGAAACCTGCAGCTCCATGACCCCGGGCCACGGGGCGGCCGTCGCCAGCCTCGGCTACAGCATCGACGTCTCGGGGACGACCTTCACCAACACCTCCAACCTCACTGGTGAGGAGGTGGGGGTGGTGAGGAGGTGGTGAGGAGGTGGGGGGTGAGGAAGTAGAGGAGGGGCTCTGCGATGATCCACTCACTCATTCAGGTCGGTCACTCGCTGGCTCGCTCACATGGCGGCCAGTCACCCCCTTGTTACTCTTCTACAGCGACTACCACCGTGGTTACTGTCCTCGTCAGTGAGTGGGTGAGTGATGGCTGGGTGAGTGATGGCTGGGTGAGTGATTGTGTGGATGAGTGGGTGAGTGATTGGGTGGCTGAGTGATTGGGTGGGTGAGTGATTGGGTGGATGGTTGGGTGAGTGGCTGAGTGGGTGGGTGAGTGATTTGGTGGGTGAGTGATTGTGTGGGTGAGTCATTGTGTGGATGGGTCATTGTGTGGATGGTTGGGTCATTGTGTGGATGGTTGGGTGAGTGAGTGGCTGGGTGAATGATTATGTGGGTGAAGTGAGTCGGTGAGTGAGCGTTGCCAAATCCGCCTGCGAGTCTCTCTCGAACTCACCAGATGAGTTCGAGCTGAAGCGGTCGCAGTCAGCAAGCGCCGTCGGCTTCGCAACGCTCGCGAGTTGCATTCGCGTGGCTGCGTCTGGTGGTGACTGGTGGGGGGGGAAGGGTGGCACGACATAGAACGTGGACTATAACCCAACATTTATCCGGGTGGCGTTTTCTCTTTACCCACCCAATTATGAGAAGTAAAATCAATCCCTTCTTCTTCGTCTTCACGATGGCGGTCGGTGGATTGGGATTGGTGGGACCCCACCCCCTCCCTCCGGTGCCCCCCCCCCCCCCGTGCCCCCCCTACCTCAGTGTTCCCCCACCCCAGTGCCCCCCCACCCCAGTGCCCCCCCACCCCAGTGCCCCCCCACCGGTGCCCCCCCCACCCCCCGGTCTCGATTCGGTTGACGGTGAAGCCATTGGCGGCGTAGGAAGGTTGAGGGCGGTGGAGGCTCGACCGGCAGGGTCCCCTGGACGAGATGTTTATTGTTGACGTCGGCTGCCCGTGAGCTTGATGTGAGCACACGGAACCCCCCACCCCCTCCCCGCTCCCCCATCAGTGACCGTGAAGGGAACCTACGAAGGTGTGATCATGCAGGCCCGGGCTCCAGGCTGCTCCACTCCCGTCGGGACCTGGACCACTCCACCCGCAGACACCAAGGTCATGCAGGTATCCCCACCTGGACCACCACCACACACACACACCGAGCCCCACCTGGACCACCACCACCCACCCACACACACCGAGCCCCACCTGGACCACCACCACCACCCACACACACCGAGCCCCACCTGGACCACCACCACCACACACACACACCGAGCCCCACCTGGACCACCACCACCCACCCACACACACCGAGCCCCACCTGGACCACCACCACCACCCACACACACCGAGCCCCACCTGGACCACCACCACCACCCACACACACCGAGCCCCACCTAGACCACCACCACCACCCACACACACCGAGCCCCACCTGGACCACCACCACACACACACACACCGAGCCCCACCTGGACCACCACCACCCACCCACACACACCGAGCCCCACCTGGACCACCACCACCCACCCACACACACCGAGCCCCACCTAGACCACCACCACCCACCCACACACACCGAGCCTCACCTAGACCACCACCACCCACCCACACACACCGAGCCGCACCTGGACCACCACCACCCACCCACACACACCGAGCCTCACCTAGACCACCACCACCCACCCACACACACCGAGCCCCACCTGGACCACCACCACCCACCCACACACACCGAGCCCCACCTAGACCACCACCACCACCCACACACACCGAGCCTCACCTAGACCACCACCACCCACCCACACACACCGAGCCCCACCTAGACCACCACCACCCACCCACACACACCGAGCCCCACCTGGACCACCACCACCACCCACACACACCGAGCCCCACCTGGACCACCACCACCCACACACACCGAGCTCCACCTGGGCCACCACCACCACCACCCACACACTGAGCTCCACCTGGGCCACCACCACTACCACCCACACATCGAGCCCCACCTGGGCCACTACCACCACCACCACCCACACACACCGAGCCCCACCTGGACCACCACCACCACCCACACACTGAGCTCCACTTGGGCCACCACCACCCACACACCGAGCCCCACCTGGACCACCACCACCCACACACCGAGCCCCACCTGGGCCACCACCACCCGTGGACACGAAAGGAATTTTAGTTCTCATAATTGGCGACTTAATGATCAGAGTGTGATATGATCACAAGTCGTAACCAAATTAGTTCCTAGTTCAGCACTAACCGGTTTTGTGTCGGAGAGTAAACTCACAACGTTTACAATTCGAGTACCGTGACGATTCGCTGGAGGTTACAACAACAACAACAACCAGCAGCAGCCTCGTCAGGCGACAGCCAGAATCGGCAATGTTGTTTTACTTTCCAACACACACCTGGTTTGCGCTGTACTAAGTAACTAATCGTGCTCGTTGTGTTTACGTGGCACAAGCCTCCTTACCGACTGGCTGTGTCGGGTGGTGGCGGCGGGTTTAATGACACAACATTGATATATTTACGCGATCTAACACAAAAAAACAAGCTCCTTTATTAGAGTTTAAGACGTAGTAGGATTTCACGACCAATATCATCCATAATACAGTTTTTTGGGGTTAGATCACGTAAATATATAAATGTAGTTAAACCCGCCACTACCCGACACAGCCAATTAGTAAGGGTCGTCACGTAAATAGATTGTGGCCAATTCGTCACCAGTTTTATAATTTTAGCGTGACTCCTCCCTCTCCACCTCCCTCCGTTACCTCCCTCTCCTCCCCTCCCTCTCATCCCCTCCCTCCCTCTCCTCCTTCTCTTCCCTCCCCCCATTCACTCCCCCCCCAGTGCTCGTCTGCGAGTGACACGATGACCCATAGCAGCGAGACGAATAAGGTCAGCTCCGTTTTCACCTGGATTTCTCCCAAGAACGGAGCGCCAGCCAGCGTCGAGTTTGTGTAAGGCTTTGGTATCTGTGTGAGTGTCTGTGTGGCTTTTTATCTATGTGTGTGTTGGTGTGTGAGTGTCTGTGTGTGAGTGTCTGTGTGTGTGAGTGTCTGTGTGGCTTTGTTATCTGTGTCAGTGTGTGTGTCTGGAAGGATGCCCTGATGGTCCCCATCTTTAAGACGGGAGACCGCACAGACTGTAACAACTACAGGGGCATCTCACTCCTCAGTGTGCCGGGAAAGGTCCTGGCAAGGATTATTCAACATCGCCTTGCCAGGCACGCTGAGGAGAGGCTTGCGGAGCCCCAATGTGGTTTCAGGAAAGGGCGGTCCTGCACAGATGCCATATTTTCCGTCCGTTTGCTACAGCAGAGATGTAGGGAATTCCAACAAGACCTACATCTCTGCTTTATTGACCTGGTCAAGGCCTATAATACCATCAGTAGGCCTGGGCTCTGGGTTGTTCTTCGTGCTTTCGGAGTCCCTGACCCGCTGCTCACAATCATTAAGGACCTTCATGATGGTGAGCGGGCCCG
Organism: Lampetra planeri; assembly: GCF_965212315.1. Lineage (NCBI taxonomy): Eukaryota > Metazoa > Chordata > Hyperoartia > Petromyzontiformes > Petromyzontidae > Lampetra > Lampetra planeri. The sequence continues at coordinate 178,445 of NW_027613820.1, forward strand.
GGTAAAACTACGTGGCCGGGAGTTAGAGCCATTCCCTGGTCACCTTGGGGTGCGACAGGGATGTCCTCTGGCTCCCACATTATTTAACATTTATTTCGACCACGTAGTTCGTGAAGCCTTCAGTAACTGTACCGGAGGAATTTGCATCTGGTACAGATACAATGGGAGGCTGATCGATGCCCGGGTGCGGTCAAGGGATGGCTCCCTATTGGTCAACTATGTTACGTATGCCGATAACCTGGTAATTGCGGCTCACTCAGAGGAGAAGTTGGAGGCGCTGCTGCTGAAACTGGAGTGTGCCATTAAGAGGTGGGGCCTTACCATCAGCCCCACCAAAACGAAGCACCTGCCTGGGTATTTTGTACCATCGGGCACTCCACCCCCACAACTCCCAATCGGTGATGGGGCAGTTGTGGAGAGAGTGGAGAGTTTCCCATACCTGGGCAGTGTGCTCATGGCCGGCTCCGGTTTAACAGCAGAGGTCCCACTCTGATTCAGTCGAGCGGCATTATCTTTTCATCGGTTGTGTAACGCTGTGTGGAAGCTACCTGGTCTGTCGCTCCGCACGAAGCTTCGGGTCTTCTCGGCCACAGTCATTTCCTCCCTTCTCTATGCTTGCGAAAAGTGGACCCCCCTAATGGAACATCTTCTCCGGCTAGAAACATTTAGGCTGGCCTGCCTACGATCAATCCTGGGTTTAATCAGGCTGGATTGTGTGAGGAGCTCACAAATCCTCGAAAGATCTGGACAAAGTCCCATCGGTGAGCTCCTCCGGCAGGCAAGGCTGCGTTGGCTGGGCCATGTAGCCCGCATGCCTAATCACCGCATGCCCAAACAGCGTTTGTTCGACTGGATCAAGGGCGCTAAACGGGCGCAGCACAGGCTAGAGAAGAGATGGAGTGATGTGGTACAAGAGGATGTGGAGCTGAGTGGACTTGCCGATGACTGGTACCAGCGGTGTCAAGATCGGCCTCTGTGGAGGAGGCTCGTGAAGGACGCTACTGGGCAGTTGGAGGCAGTCGCCCTCCAACAACAACGGACGGCGGAGGAGTGACGCTCACAACAACGAGCAGAACACCGGGTGGCTAAAGCACAGCAAGTTGGCACAGTAGGGGGCACAGGTGGTACATCAGCCAGTTATCTCGGTCATCTCAGTCAGTCGACCCGTGGCACCTGGGTCTGCCCCGTGACCTCCTGCCAACGGGCATTCGACACCTCACGTGGCCTCAAGGTGCACATGGCCTATCACAAGCTCGTGGTGACGTCACCGCCACTTAGTGGTGTATGGCGGCTGTTGTTGTTGTGTGTCTGTGTGGCTTTGTTATCGGTGTGTGTGTCAGTGTGTGCGCGTGTCTGTGTTTGGGGAGCAGTCGCAGTTACTGCGCCCCGCCTCGAGTCCCGCTCACAGCCACCAACCAACACCAGTGACGGGTTAATTGGGCCTCCCCTAGGTCGACTCCGCCTCAAATGAGTACCTGGTGTAGCGGTGTGTAGTAAACATCGCTACTGGGGAGACGAAGGCGGCCGGGCGTGGTGTTGGCCACCCACCCCACTCATGTGCCGTGCCGGCCTTCATAGGTGCTCGCTGACAGCACTTGCCCCAACAGTCTGTTAAGGCTACACGGGGGATCTTTGTCTGTGATAAACCGCTGCGCCACTACTCCCCAATACCGATTCCAACTTCCCGCCATTCCCCACTAAGTGACGGTGACGTCACCACGCCGCCCGTGCCAGGCTAGGTGCACGTTGTGAGGCCACCGTCACGTGTCAAAGGCTCTCGCGGCTGGCAGGGGGAGGTCACAGGCCAGAGCCCAGATGCCATGGGCTGTCTGATGCACCGTCTCTGCCTCACCATGATCACACTCACCACCACCGCCATCATCTTCATCACCAGCACCAGCATGATGACGACGATGATGACGACGATGACGACGACGATGACGACGACGACGACGATGACGACGATGACGACGATGATGACGATGACGACGATGATGACGATGACGACGATGATGATGATGACGATGACGACGACGATGACGACGATGACGACGACGATGACGATGACGACGATGATGATGATGACGATGTGAGTTCCCGTTGTGCCCACAGGGCGACCGTTGCTCAGAACAAGGATCAGTGGATTAAGAACATCAAGTCCAAAGCCGTCACGGCCCAAGGTAGCACACACACACACACACCCGCACACACACACACACACCCGCACACACACACACACACCCGCACACACACACACACACCCGCACACACACACCCGCACACAGACTCACTCACACACACAGACTCACACACACACACAGACTCACACACACCCGCACACAGACTCACTCACACACACAGACTCACACACACACACAGACTCACACACACCCGCACACAGACTCACTCGCACGCACAGACTCACTCGCACCCGCACACAGACTCACTCACACGCACAGACTCACTCGCACCCGCACACACACACCCGCACACAGACTCACTCACACACACACACACATCCGCACACAGACTCACTCACACGCACAGACTCACACACACCCGCACACAGACTCACTCACACACACAGACTCACTCGCGCACACACACCCGCACACAGACTCACTCACACACACAGACTCACACACACCCGCACACAGACTCACTCACACACACAGACTCACTCGCACACACACACACCCGCACACAGACTCACTCACACACACAGACTCGCTCACACACAGACTCGCACACAGACTCACTCACACACAGACTCACACCCACACACGCACACACACTCACTCACACACACAGACTCACTCACACACACAGACTCGCACGCACACAGACTCGCTCACACACAGACTCACACCCACACACGCACACACACTCACTCACACACACAGACTCACTCACACACACAGACTCGCACGCACACAGACTCACTCACACACAGACTCACACCCACACACACACACACACTCACTCACACACACAGACTCACTCACACACACAGACTCGCACGCACACAGACTCGCTCACACACAGACTCACACCCACACACGCACACTCACTCACACACACACACAGACTCACTCACACACACAGACTCGCACGCACACAGACTCACTCACACACAGACTCACACCCACACACACACTCACACAAAGACACAGATCCCCTGGGTAGCCTGAACAGACTGTTGGGGCAAGTGCTGTTAGCGAGCAGCACCTACGAAGACCGGCACTGTGGCACACGAGGGGGTGAGTGGCCAGCACCACGCTCGTCCGCATTCGTCTCCCCAGTGGCGATGTTCCCTACACACCGCATCAGGTACTCATTTGAGGCTGAGTCGACCTAGGGGAGGCTCAGGACCAGTTCAGATAATCGTCACCGATGTTGGCCGTGAGCGGGAATCGAACTCGGGTCGTAGCTGGGTTCTTAGCGCAGCGTGGCGCTAACCGCGACACGACCGGCCCCCCCCCCCCCCACGTAATCATCGTCTCGTGGGGAACATCGCCACTGGGGAGACAAAGGTGGCCGGGCGCGATTCAGATAATCGGTGTTGGCTGTGAGCGGGAATCGAACTCATGTCGCCGGGTTCGTAGCGCAGTGCGCTGACCGCTGCACTACATGTACACACGTACACACACACACACGCACGGACACAACAACCGCCATTCGCCACGGAGTGGCGGTGATGTCACCACGACGCTTGTGCCAGGCTATGTGCACCTTGAGGCCACATGAAGTGTCGAACGCCCGCTGGCAGGAGGTCACGGGGCAGACCCAGCAGGTGCCACGGGTCGACTGACCGAGATGACCGAGATAACTGGCTGATGCACCACCTGTGCCCCCTACTGTGCCAACTCGCTGTGCTTTAGCCACCCGGCGCTCCGCTCGTTGTTGTGAGCGTCGCTCCTCCGCCCTCCGTTGTTGTTGGAGGGCGACTACCTCAAACTGCACAGTAGCGTCCTTCACGAGCCTCCTCCAGATACCGATCTCGACACCACTGGTACCAGTCATCGGCAAGTCCACTCAGCTTCACATCCTCCTGTACCACATCACTCCATCTCTTCTCTAGCCCGTGCCACGCCCGTTCAGCTCCCTCGATCCGGCCGAACACGGACACACACACGGACACACACACACACACACGGACACACACACACGGACACATACACGGACACACACACGGACAGCACTTGGCCTCATTCGACCGTGATGCAGGGCGCACCTTTCGGCAGCCACATCCCGCCTGAGACCTTTCTGTTCGAGGGTTAACGCCTCTGTTGGTTTATTTTTAAATGATGTGAAGCGTCACTTGATGTTTGGTGTGGACGATAATAAAATGGTGGTGGATAAAAAAAGCACACAAAGCGGAGGGGTTGATATTTCCGGGTCTGAACTCCAGAATACACCACGACCCAAAACCACCCCAACTCTCACCACACACACACCACACACACACACCACACCACCTACACGCACCACACCACCCCAACTCTCACCACACACACACCACCCACACACACACACCACACACACGCACCACACACACGCACCACACCACCCCAACTCTCACCACACACACACCACCCACCCACACACACCACACACACACACCACCCACACGCACCACACCACCCCAACTCTCACCACACACACACACCACCCACACACACACACACCACCCACCCACACACACACACACCACCCCAACTCTCACCACACAAACACCACACACACACACCACACACCACCCACACACACACACCACACCACCCACACGCACCACACCACCCCAACTCTCACCACACACACACCCCACCCACACACACACACACACCACCCCAACTCTCACCACACAAACACCACACACACACACCACACACCACCCACACACACACCACCCACACGCACCACACCACCCGAATTCTCACCACACACACACCACACACACACACCACACACACCACCCCAAATCTCACCACACGCACCACCCCACACCACCCCATATCTCACCACACACTCACACACCACCCCAACTCTTACCACCACCCCACTACCACCCCAACTCTCACCACACACACACACCGACGCTGCTTGTGTGGTAAATTAAATTCGAGCGCGAGATATAAAAAGGTGACGTTTTAGGCAGTGGTCCTCGTTCATTACGGCACAGGGAACATCTACACAATGTGTGTACCCGGGTACGAAGAATGCGGGCGGTGGCCCGAAACGTCTATTATTTATATAAACTAAACGATGTTTTTTCGATTTAAAGCTTTCGTGACTGCAGGGATTCATCTTCTTGGTTCTTTCGGTAAAGTCACGTAGAAGGGAAGTAATAAAATAATACTTTTATTATGTTTTATTTTTATTATTTTATTCCCTTCTACGTGACTTTACCGAAAGAACCAAGAAGATAAACGATGTTTTATTTACCAGGTAATAAGGCCCCACTGAGTTATGTAGCTCTTGTCAGAAGCGGCCTGGCGACAAATGACAGCCCAGCGAAGTGGCTGATCCCATCATCACCATCGTCTTCCCGATCTCGCTAGTGGGTACGGGTAGTCTTCCTAGTATCCATCCTTTTGAAGACAGGTTTACTTCTGACGCCAGTTGTAATGTAGTAACTTGGCGGGAGACGACCTTACGGGTAGCACACTCTTTATTAACACCAACTTATATTACACGGGTGGCTAACTGCAGCCTAACCCACGGGGTTCCCCTGGCTACACCCACACGGGCTCTTACGCCCCGTAGCTTCTCGGAACCCACCCGGCTGGGGTGTCCGTCTCGACTCTGGGTCCCACAGCCTCGTCCCACATGGACGTCAGACCACGGGTCCCACAGTCTCGCCTGCGAGCCACACAGGGTCCCGGCCCTTACAAGGACAGCGGGACTAGGGGTCTCAGGGCCCTACCTCTTCAACTCCGTCTTCGATCTTCAACTGGTTATCAACTCCCCGAGTGCTCCCGCGCGTCCCCCTTTATAGTCCTTCATGCGGACGTCGCTGAGACCACCCACCCCAGTTGACCAATCACTGCGCGCTGCCCACGATCCTATTTCCCACCTTGTGTCAGCGCGCACAACCACGCACCCCCGCGCCGCCCCGTGATCTATCACTGTCCGCGCGTCAACACCACCACTACATCACCCCCTACCACATAGCTCGCAGCCGACCCGGCTGCTATAAAAAAAAATTATTACCCCCCCCCCCCCCCCGTGTGTGCCCCGTAACACAAGCAACAATCACAACAACACAACACAACAAGAACTCCGCCATCCGCAAGAATCAAAACATGCCACCGCAACAACAAGAACAATATGTACAACCCGGCGAGCGACAACAATAAATGTGTATGCAAAAAAAAAAAAATGACTCGTGCAGCGTCCCTTCATTTCCGAGCGCCCCTTGAACGGGACATTATACCGGGCAGAAGGGGAACGCGGCGACGAGCTGCAATCTCGGGCCCCCCCTCTTTTTTTTTTTCATGAAAAGTGTCGTGTCTTAGCACGAGTCCGCCTGGCCGGTCCGTCGCCGGCAGTCTAGGAAGGCACGGGGCAGGCATCGGAGATCCGCGCGTGCCTCGGGGTTCCGGTTCACGACGGTCAACAGCCGTCAGGTCCGAGACACCTGGGAGTAGGTCAGGTGGAGACACGTGAGGATCAGACTGCGACACATCCCTCCCCGAGTCGACGGCCACATCACACGCTCGGTCGTTACGGCACAAAGGGAGGCCATGTGGTGCCGCGAAGGGTTTCAGCCGGGAGGGGTGTACGTACCAACGGCGTTTTTCCCATTTAATCTGGATACTCTGGGGTCGCGCAATACGCACGATTTCCACCGGTCCCCTCCATGGTCTCAACAATTTAGAGGACGTAGCCAACGGTGCATGTGGGCAGTGCAGCCAGGCCTTATCGCCTGGTTTCCAATCGTGCGTATACACCTTTCGTGCATGCAATCTTTCGTTAGCGATCTGGCGAGACCTTGAATTCAACCTCGCAGCCTCTCGCGCTTCAGCCAGTTTGGCGATATTAAATTTGATGTGGTCGGCCAATTTAGATTTCGCACGTGGCTGGGAAATCCCCAGTTGGACATCCATGGGCAGATCGGCCTCCCGCCCATACATGAGAAAAAATGGGGAAAACCCCGTCGCCACATGGGGGGCCATTCGATAGGCCACGAGTACCCCAGGTACCTGTAAGTCCCAATCAACCTGATCGTTGCAGACCTGTTGGCACAGCATAGAAGTAATCGTCCTGTTTAGACGTTCAACCATTCCATCAGTCTGCGGGTGGTACGGGGAGGTACGCACTTTCTTCGTACCCAACAGGTCACACACCTCGCGCAACAAAACGCTCGAAAAATTCTTTCCTTGGTCCGTCAGCAAGCGTTCGGGGGCGCCTTTGTCCAAAACATAGCCCTGGACAAAGGCGTCCGCCACTGCCGCAGCCGACTGGTTGGCGAGTGGCCACGCCATGGGCCATCGGGTGAAGTACTCTACGCCAACCAGCAGGTACTTGTTACCCCTAGGTGTAGCGGGAAAGGGCTCCAAGATGTCGAGCGCAACCAGTTCGTTCGTGCGCGAAACCTGAATGGATTGTAGCGGTGGATTAGCCGCTATTGGTGGCGGTTTTCTTTGAGCGCACCCCACACATCCCTTGAGGATGTTTGCCACGTCGCTCCCCATACCCGGCCAATAATAGTCCCGTTGGAGTAGGGTGAGCGTTTTATAAAATCCCAAATGCATGAGTCGTTCGTGAGCAGCCAGAACGACCCTACCCCGCATAGCAGATGGCACAACGAGCGTATGACGCCGGGACATATTGTCCCACTTCATCAGGAGGCCCTGTCTGACCACCCAGGAACCGACCCGCGTCTCCCCCCCCCCCGGGAGCCTCTGCCTTCCGACGCAACGTGAGTAGGGAGCTGTCGGCCATTTGGAGACGGCCCCACTCGATAAGAGGCAACGCGAGTAACGAGTCCCCGCCCGTGGGAGCGGCGGGCGCGTCGACCTCCGTAGTGTCAGTGGCGGCGAGCAAAACTTCCGCGGGGACGGCGAGAGGGGGTTTACACCGCGCCGATCCCAGAAGACATGCGCATTCCGAGCGAGGCGACAACCGCGACAAGGCATCCGCATTCGAGTGCCGCAATCCCCTACGGTAAATCGTCGTGAATTGGTAGTCTTGGAGGACCTCCAGCCATCGGGACAATTGGCCGGAGGGTTGCGCCACCCGCAGTGCGTATTGGAGAGCCGCGTGGTCCGTACGAACAGTAAAATGACGGCCGTAGAGATACCGCCTGAATTGCTGTATAAAAAAAACGATCGCTAGCAATTCACGACGTGTCACACAGTAGCGTTGTTCTGCAGGTGACAAAACTCTGCTACCGTAGGCGACCACCCGTTCGACCCCCCCGACCACCTGTGAGAGCACTCCCCCGATACCCGTGTTACTGGCATCCGTGTCAAGCAGGAACGGTTGCGTGAAATCGGGGTAACACAAGGGAGGAGCCCGCACCAAGGCGTCCCGAAGGGAGCAGAACGCAGCCTCCTCTTCCGGCCCCCAGTGAAACCTTACCCCTTTAGCCGTCAAAGCGTGTAGGGGCCTGGCTATGGTGGCAAAATGTTCGACAAAACGGCGGTAGTAGGAGGCGAATCCTATGAAGCTGCGGACTTCAGTGACTGAGGTTGGCGTTGGCCATGAGCTGACACAGTGCGTCTTAGCAGGGTCTGTAGAGATCCCTGAACGGCCAACGATATGCCCCAAGTACCTGACCGATTCCCGAAGCAGGTGACATTTAGCCGGTTTAAATTTTAATTTAGCGGAACGCATCCTGAGGAACACCCCTCTCAATCGCTGGAGGTGCTCCTCGAAAGTCCGGCTGAAAACGATGATATCATCGAGGTAAATCAAACAGGTGTCCCATTGGAGTCCTGACAAAACCAATTCCATGAGCCTCTGGAACGTGGCGGGAGCGGAATATAAGCCCATGGGCAATCGATTGAATTCAAATAGGCCTCCTGGTGTCCGGAAAGCGGTCTTTGGTTTCGATTCCTCATCAAGGGGCAATTGCCAAAATCCCGAAAGCAGGTCAAGCGTCGAAAAAAACTGTGCTCCCGCCAAGGCATCCAGCGACTCATCCATCCTGGGGAGTGGATACGCGTCGGCCATCGAGATTTTATTTAGGCGGCGGAAATCCACACAAAATCGCAAGGACCCGTCCTGTTTTTTAACAAGGACGATGGGAGCACCCCACGGACTGGAAGAGGGCGAAATGATGTCGGCAGCCAACATGTCATTAACAGCCGACTGCACATGCTCCTTCTCGGCTGGGCTGAGCCGGAAGGGATTCTGCCGAATAGGGGCCGCGTCACCCGTCACTATGTGGTGGCGCAACAGGTCCGTGCAGCCAATATCGTACTTGTGTCTGCTAAACACGTCAGCGAATTCAAGTAGCAGGACCCTCAACGCTCCCAACTGCACACTAGACAAGTTACTAGACCCAGCACACAACGAGTCCAACCATTCTGTCCCCTCCTCCAATGGAGGATGCGTATCGAAGCTAGAATCCGCATGTGCAACGAGCTGTTCATCGACGGGTAGCGGCGCCGCGTGAGCCAGCACCGTGCCCTGTGTAATTACAGCTGGCCGCGACCCCGTATTCAGAACCATAACGAACGGATTCCTGTCTGCCCGCACCATGGTCTGAGCTACCGCTAAGTCGAGGCCCCCAACAGCTCTGTTTGACGGCCCCAACAGAACACCTTGTTCCGCCGCATCCACCCCGAGGGGTTTTCGCAATCGAAGGGGTACCAACATTTGCGATCCCGGGGGCACCCGCACAGTCTGAGTTGCCAGCGCCTGAACCGTTGCACAAACCGTGCGTATTTTGGTAGGACTCGTTAAAAATGCAACCCGCCGACCCGATGGAAGCTCAATGCAGGCCTGATCGACGAGAATTTTAATGGGCATTTTAGCCAGAAAGTCCGTACCCAGTAAACAAGGAACTGCCAGAGATGATGACACAAAAATAGGACCCGCCAATTTGATATCGCCAATACAAAGTCGCCCGAATCTGTCCGATGATTCCCAAAGATCCCCCGTTCGCCGCGTAAAACGGTACGTCCACCGGAAGAAGGGGTCGACATTGGACGGGGAGGATGTTATAAATAAGGTCCGAAATGATAGTGGCCGACGCACCCGTGTCCACCAGCACCCGGACCTCTACCCCGTCAATAAAACCCGTTACTACGGACGACCCGGCCGACGCAGCCACTATCCTGTGGGCCAACTCGGACCATTTGACTGCTCCCAGGCCGTGTACGAACCCCCCTCGCCGAACCGAATCCCTGGTACCCATACGCGGTCCCCCCACCGCGAAGCGGCGACCCGAGTGTGCCGTGTATGTGGACCGAGCGTGTGGGGTGCCGCGACTTGCCGGGGTTAGCTGGGACGACTTGGGGCCTTGGTCGTCGTCCGGACGTGGTCCCGTGGCGCGCTGACACGGAGCCCGGCACCCGGACGCGACGTGACCCCGAAGGCCGCAGTTGTAACACATGACGAGGGACGTGGTAGGTTTCGGTTGCTCCAGCTTGCGGGACGATCGTATGGGCGAACGACCTCCCGATCTCCACTCCCCCGGTCTCGACACGGTGAAGGCCTCCTCCCGAGCCGTAGCAGTCTGAGGCTCGGCGACCGTCGCGGCAGGTGTCGCGATCCCCGCCGATGCACAGACGACCGCCCGCTTGCGCTTGAGGACCTCGTGTGCGTGGACACTTGTAGCAACCCCCAAGGAGCAGATGTCCATTTCGTCCGCCGTATTGATGGGGACTCCCAGGTCGTGAGCCAACGCCAGCAGCTGCTCTGTCACCATGGCGTCCTTCCCCTCCTTGTCCATGCGGGGAAAAGCGGCGTCCGCCAGGGCGAGCAGCGACGTGCGATAGGCGAGCGTAGTTTCTCCATCCATCTTACGCCATTCGTAAAACTGGTGGCGACAGGTCGAGGGCGGTCCGAACACCTTAGCCATGAGATGTAGCGCGGCCTGGAGCGTTGAGCGGGAAGACCTTGGGGCGGATGTAAAGGCCGCAAGTGCGTCGTCGTCGAGCGTCGCCGGCAGCGCGCGTAGGGCAGTGGTGTTGGACCACCCCGACATCTCTTGATGTGCGAGGAACCTTCGTTGGAAGGCCCCCCAGTCGCCCCCGTCCGCCTTGAACGCCGTCAGCGCGGGCAGTCTTTGTTGGAAGACCTGGTCGTCGTCCTCCGATGAATGCTTTTCCCGCACGCCGCTGTGGTTGATGAAAATGTCGGCTCCGTCGGCAGGCGCATGTTGGAGAGTTTTTGCGCGCGCCGATGACGCGGGCTGTGTAGAGTGGAGGTCCCCGACTACGTGGTGTCCACGCTTCCCGCCAATCGATGGTGGACCCTCAAAGATGGCGCCAATTCCAAAACTTTCGGCGCGGAGCGCGTTCTGGCGGGATCCCTCCGGCCGCGCTCCCTCCTCCAACCTCGTAGTCGTCCTCCCGCCTCCTGAAGCGGTGATTTCTGCCAAAATTGAAGCGGCGGCGAGCAGCAACTCCACCAGGCGGGAGTGTGCATCCTGCAGGCCGGTGTCGGAGGCGAGCGGAGCGTCGGCCATCGCCGCAAAGTGCTGCATCGGCGGCATCTCTTCGTCCTCGCCTTCCGAGGCTTGTGGCTCCGGTACGCCGTCGTCTTCCCGATCTCGCTAGTGGGTACGGGTAGTCTTCCTAGTATCCATCCTTTTGAAGACAGGTTTACTTCTGACGCCAGTTGTAATGTAGTAACTTGGCGGGAGACGACCTTACGGGTAGCACACTCTTTATTAACACCAACTTATATTACACGGGTGGCTAACTGCAGCCTAACCCACGGGGTTCCCCTGGCTACACCCACACGGGCTCTTACGCCCCGTAGCTTCTCGGAACCCACCCGGCTGGGGTGTTCGTCTCGACTCTGGGTCCCACAGCCTCGTCCCACATGGACGTCAGACCACGGGTCCCACAGTCTCGCCTCTGAGCCACACAGGGTCCCGGCCCTTACAAGGACAGCGGGACTAGGGGTCTCAGGGCCCTACCTCTTCAACTCCGTCTTCGATCTTCAACTGGTTATCAACTCCCCGAGTGCTCCCGCGCGTCCCCCTTTATAGTCCTTCATGCGGACGTCGCTGAGAGCACCCACCCCAGTTGACCAATCACTGCGCGCTGCCCACGATCCTATTTCCCACCTTGTGTCAGCGCGCACAACCACGCACCCCGCGCCGCCCCGTGATCTATCACTGTCGGCGCGCGTCAACACCACCACTACACTATCATCCCCATCGCGTGATATGTATAGCAGGCAAATACTGTAAACGCGTTAAGTTGATTCATAAATGTGGAGGGGGATAAATCCACGAGACCACGGGGAGGGTGAAAGAGACGCAAACTCCAAATAGACAGCAGCAGGCATTGTCATGGTCGGGATCAAACCCACGACCTCCTGTACACCAGGCGAGGGAGTAAACATCTCCTAGCCACCGCGATACAGACGAGTCTATAGAAGATGGCCGAGTGGGAGCCCCAGGGTGACCCTCCGTGAGTGATCGTGGGAGGTTCACGTCGCGTTCTTTACCGAGATGGGCCGCGAGCGTTCCCAGCGGCAGCTGCCGGACCCCTCCTCTAAGTTCTCCAACGCGGGTTCAAGCACGGGCCTGGCTCTACCTCAAGGGTGGCACAGTCGGGTTTCTTACAATCGGGGTTTTATATTAAACCCGATCATCTGAGATTGGGAGAAATCCGGTTTAATTGGTTCTAATTGCAGAACCGCACTTCTCAACGATGGGCTTCATCCATTCCAAGCTAAGGAACTCACTGGCGCCCACGATTGTGGAGGAGAAGCTCGTGTTCATCGAGACCAACCTGCCCGCCGCATTCTACGACTACCCCGTGCCCGACGGCCCCCCCGAGTACGATAGCAGCACTGACGAGGAAGCAGCCTAAGCCTTGGATCAGAGTTTCGTATTCATTAAACCAGGTTTTAATTCCCCGAAATCGGGCTTAATTGTATTAAAGAAAAAACCCGATGCCTGCCGCTGGAAAAATCGGGGTTTTTTCCACCCATGCTCTACCTGAGCCCCCGCTGACGCTGAACGTCCAAAACCAGACCTTGCATATGAACACCTGGACACTTCACCCCCAGACGTGGAGCCTGAACAGACGTGGGGCAAGTGCTGTTAGCGGCACCGACGGAGGGCGGAACGGCACACGAGGGGGTTGGGGTGCCTCTCACCACGCCACGTCTATATTTGGCGCTCCTATCATTCTAGTTTTTTGGGAGTTTGCTGTTGTGACTTGCTGACCGCACGCCCATACCTGACGTCACAGCTCATCGGATTCCTCCTCCTAGAGTCGACGTAAAGATTCTCATTGTGCTTGTACTGAATCAAGGCTGTCGGGCTGAAGGGATGTGTAAGAATAATGTCTATATATATACTATCAGAGACCTCTCTCTCAGGGCCGGATTCTTAAGGCTGTGGCGGTCTTCACAGGCGCTGCTGCTACTTGCTAACAGCACTTGCCCCGACAGTCAGGCAAAAGCTACACGGGCGATCTTTGTCAAGACAGCGTTTATATAGGTCACGTGGCTCAGTGTCACACCCACAGACCGGCTACTTATACTCACCTCTTGCCTTCTAAAACAATTCAACTTGTGCTGTAAACCGAGGATGGCGTTGGAGCGGTGGCGCAGTGGTTAGCGCACTACGAGGAAGTGACCCGAGTTGGATTCGCTAACCGCTGTGCCACCACTCCCCGTTCACGTCAGCGAATTCCTATACCGTACACTCTGCACGAAGACACATACTTGCTCACATACCTCGGCCACACGTATCCTCATACATTCGCGCATGTTAGAAAGCCGGCCGGGCGTGGTGCTGGCCACTCACCCCCTCGTGTGCCACACTGCCGGTAGCCTTCGTCGGTGCTGCTACTCGCTGACAGCACTTGCCCCAATAGTCTGTGAAAGGCTACACAGGGGGCCTTTGTCTGTGTCTCCTCGTGTGTGTGTTCTGAAATGAGTACCTGGTGCGGTGTGTACTAAACATCGCCGCTGGGGAGACAAAGGCGGCCGGGCGTGGTGCTGGCCACAACCACCACCTCCCCCCCAACCCCCTTCGTGTCGGAGTCCCAGACCCTCATAGGCGCTGCTGCTGCTGCTCGCTATGGCTGGCAGTGCTCTCCGCTGATATCTTGTGGTGGGCCACCCCATCAGGAATGGGTCATTTTGTCGGACCACCTACAGCTAGCCCCGTAGAGCGAGTCCTCGTTTAACGCGCCCGTCGGAATCGTAGCAGCAATACGGTGGTAGATGCGCTCCTGAAAAGTGCCGCGTTAAGCGAAACAAAATTCCCTTTAACATTGAACGCTATGGGAGCCATTTACATTTGTAATGCGGGCGTAAACGGCCTCGTGGATATGACGTCACGGGGGGAGGGGTTAGGTCACGTGGGGGAGAGGGGTAAGCTCTTAAGGGCGGGAACCGGAAGAAACGGGAGGAGAGTGTGGGAATAAAGACAGGGTGAGGCCACGCAGGGCAGAGGGTGGAGAGTGGCGAGATCGCCACGCGGTGAGACTCGGCACCGTCGGCCAGCGGTGACCGGGCACGGGTGGAACGGAGAGCAGCGGTGGAGCTGCAGCGAGAGCAGCTGAAGGACTGCACAAGGAAGCCTGCAGCGGAGCTGCATCGGAGTGGGGAAAGGCTACGGGAGCGACGGCAGCTGTCGAGCTGCCAAGCGGGGAGGCTCTGAGCGAGGGCCGTGTGGGACAAGTTGTAAGAACCCAAATAAAGGACAACGGAGACAGACACAGTGAAAGAGTCCTTTATTACACATTGAACGCTATGGGAGCTTTTAATATTGATCACTATGGGAGCCATTAACATTGAACGCTATGGGAGCCTTTAATATTGATCGCTATGGGAGCCTTTAACATGGAACGCTATGGGAGCCTTTAATATTGATCGCTATGGGAGCCATTAACATTGAACGCTATGGGAGCCTTTAATATTGATCGCTATGGGAGCCTTTAACATTGAACGCTATGGGAGCCTTTAACATTGATCGCTATGGGAGCCTTTAACATTGATCGCTATGGGAGCCTTTAATATTGATCGCTATGGGAGCCTTTAATATTGATTGCTATGGGAGCCTTTAACATTGATCGCTATGGGAGCCTTTAACATTGATCGCTATGGGAGCCTTTAACATTGATCGCTATGGAAGCCATTAACATTGATCGCTATGGGAGCCTTTAATATTGATCGCTATGGGAGCCTTTAACATTGATCGCTATGGGAGCCTTTAACATTGATCGCTATGGGAGCCATTAACATTGATCGCTATGGGAGCCTTTAACATTGATCGCTATGGGAGCCTTTAACATTGAACTCTATTTTATTTTTTACCTACGTGACTTAACCGAATACGCTATGGGAGCCATTGACATTGAACGCTATGGGAGCCTTTAATGTACGTATGTTGAACTTCTTTCGCACTGTACGTAGCCAACCGTGCTCGTTGGAAGTGCGGGAGATACGATGCACGACGACGCACACCACGGCAGTGAAATGGAAGGACAGATAACCGAGGGTTGCACTGCCACCACCGCATTACCACCACCATCCTTCGCATGAACGCACCACTCGGGCCACGCAGCTCAAGAAAGTCGTTCGTCGCGAATTGCTCAGAAAACTCCTTATAACAAGGAGCGGGGGGGGGGGGGGCGTTATACCGCGTTACAAGAGGGGGGCGTGCTTGTTCTTTACCGTCTTCATCATTGCTAAAATGCTGGCTTCACGTTCCCACATGGGCTACCGAAGAGGGACAGTCCCTTCAGAGCAAGCACGTGGAATACCAACGCGCGATACGTTTTCTTGGGGCACTTTGAAGCACAACGGAGCCATGGAGCACCTTTCTAGAATGTAGTTGCTCGCATATCAAAGTCAACTCTTGAAGTGAAAAAAGTTTGTCGTGTTCACTCGGCCGGTTTCACCCCAATTTGCGCACCTCCGATTGGCACGGTTGGCTACGTATGGTGCGAAAGAAGTTCTAACGTACGCACGTACGTACAAGTTTAGCAGGAGGGGCACTCACAGGTACGGCAACACAAATTACCAGAACCTCTCTGTTGCAAAAGTCACGACAATCTTCCCTCGAGCCTTTCCTTCAGCCGAGTCACGTAGGTCAAAATTAATTTGGGGGTATCGTTATTTTATTCAGTTCAGGTCTGCCAGTGGTGACGCGTGCGAGTTGTCGAGAACTGGTAACGTGAACCCCGCACTTTGCAAGTCGCTGATCTGAAAAGCGGAAGGAACCGGGACAGAGAGAAGACCATAACGAAGAGGACGCGTGGAAACAATGAGAATGGGAGAGAATGTGTCTTGGCGACGACATCGCAAGAGATCGGCGTCAGAAAGTTGTGGCGGCCACTACTTGGTATGCCTGCGAGACTTAGACATTGAGAAAGACCGACAGAGATAAAAAAATATATTGGCACTCCAAACGTATTGTTGTAGAAGGATACTGCTGCTGCATCTAAGCTGACCCAAAGAGTGACCAATGTAGAAGAAAAAGGTCGCGCCATAGAAGACGACCTGATGATGGTGATGATGCAGGCAGCGATGAGAAGAAAACTGGCACTATGTGGACACTCATCTGTAGTAGGATGGACAACAGGAAAATTGAAAGTGTGTTTTTCGGAAAAATGGAAAGAACTGGAAAGATGAAGACTTAACAGAGAATATGGCTTGACGATGACATCATGAGAGAGCGGTGGCAGACAGATGTGGCCACTACTCGATGTATATTAGCACTTCAAGACATAGGGAAGTGGGAACAAATCACGAAATGTGCAGTGGACACACCTACTACGGGCTATGTGTCCCATGGGTCGTGATGGCGATGATGAGTCACCTGTGTGAGCCAGGTGCTGAGTCACCTGTGTGAGCCAGGCGATGACGATGACGATGATGATCTCGGCCATTTGTCCCGCCATTTCTTCCCGCAGTGTGCATAGTAGTGCATTGTGTCGCGCTCAATTTGATTATTTTTAGGTGAACTGTTTTCGCTGTACGCGTTTTTTTTCCGCTCAAACGCGGCACTCGTCAGAAACGCATCGACTACCACTCGCGCATCGCGACGATGGCTCCCCACGCCGCATAATCACCGTGCACTGCCTTTGTGTGGTTAGTTTGCCGTCCTTTCCCGCACCTCTGATGAACATGGTTGGCTACGTTCGACACACATAAGTAAAATTCCTTTTGCAAATTGCTCCATTTCACAACTGACACGTCTCAGCTGGCAAATCAAACAGACGGGTTTATTTGCCAACTGCGTAGAGAGAGAGAGAGAAAAAAAATACCCCAACCTTGCCGGACATTGTTACCTATAGTCATTGTTACCTCTAGTCTTTCATCCGGAGGTCAATGAATGAGAATCCATCTGTGGGAGGAAGTCAACAGGGCTTCTTCTATGGACAAACTCGCGCCCACCCCCCACCATAGGAACGTGGGAATTGTACTCCTGGCTCGAGGATGTAAAATAGCAGATGAGTACCACCGCAGAGCTTAGTTGAGCAGAAAAATCACTCCTATGGGTTTCTTTACATGTATATATGTTTAGTTGCGTTTAAGAATTGCTCACAAAGAGATCGACCTAAATCCACTCGCTGAGCACGAGGCAAATGTTGCTGGTTTCGCGATGATCCAAGTGCTGCGTCCTTGAAACTTTTTTTGCCATCAGCAAAGAATCAAGAAGATTATTTCTAGATTTGAAGCTTTCGTGACTGCAAGGATCCATATTCTTGGGTTTTTTCGGTAAAGCCACGTAGGTAAAAAAATAAAAATTCATAAAAGTAAAATAAACTTGATACAGCAAGCGTGTTGTGACGGTTCCACCTGAAGACGGAAGCTTGTGTTGCCTCCGAAATGTCGTGATTTTTATTTTATTTTTTATTTAATTTTACTTTTATTAATTTTAATTTTTTTACCTACGTGACTTTACCGAAAAAACCCAAGAACAAGAAGATTATCTCTATTGTTGCTGTTGTTTTGGTCATCATTTACTTGGCTTTGGAACCAACCTTCAGAAAGCGTCAGAGGCTCCTTCTACAGGGTGGACCAGATGTCTTTGTAACCTCCCCTCCCCATTTAACTCATGGGACCTGTTTTGTTGTTGTGCCAGTCTTTGTAGTGCGCTCGTCTTTGTGGGCGTTGTTCTCTGGTCTACTAACAGTGGTACAGAAGAGACAAGGCCATTCATGAGGCTGTACCTCTGGTGTAGGCCAATCAGTTTCAAAGACAATGCGTGCATTTATCATCATCATCATCAGAGCATGTTTGTTTTGCATGTTTCCACAAGTTCTGTGTGTGGTTAATGCAGACTTGATGATGCCTTTTGCAATAGCTGTGTGTGTGTCTATTTGGTGTTTGAACATCTTAACACAAACTCCTGTATTATTATTATTTCCAGAAACAATATTAATTTTGAAGTTAGGTTTATTTAAAACAGAAATTAATATGCAAAGAAAACAAATAATCGGGGTCAATTGATTGGGGGTCACGAGACATCTCGAAAACCACGCTGTGTTTTGGCAGCGAGCAGTCTGGTTAATCGGTTAGGTCTACAATCCACCTCAGTTTCAGATAATTCCTCGTTTATTTTACGAATTAACGAAACGTCCCACGCATGTGTTTGTTGTTTAAGCAGCGGCCCTGCTTATTCACAGCTAGCGAGCCGATCCAATTCATCGCTCTGCACGAGCGCGACAAACGTGTCGCCCGGGTATATTGACGCACCTCTGCCAAGCGAGAACCAATGAGAAAACAAGGTTGTGGTTTTAGTTGTGACTGACGTTTTAGGCAGTGGTCCTCGTTCTTTACGGCACAGGGAACATCTACACAATGTGTGTACCCGGGTACAAAGAATGTGGGCTGTGGCCCGAAACGTCTATTATTTATATAAACTAAACGATGTTTTATCTACCAGGTAATAAGGCCCCACCGAGCTATGTAGCTCTTGTCAGAAGCGACCTGGCGACAAATGACAGCCCAGCGAAGTGGCTGATGCTATCATCACCATCGTGTGATATGTATAGCAGGCAAATACTGTAAACGCGTTAAGTTGATTCATAAATGTGGAGGGGATAAATCCACGAGACCACGGGGAGGGTGAAAGAAATGCAAACTCCAAATATACAGCAGCAGGCATTGTCATGGTCGGGATCAAACCCACGACCTCCTGTACACCAGGCGAGGGAGTAAACATCTCCTAGCCACCGCGATACAGACGAGTCTAGAAGATGGCCGAGTGGGAGCCGCAGGGCGACCCTCCGTGAGTGATCGTCGGAGGTTCACGTCGCGTTCTTTACCGAGATGGGCCGCGAGCGTTCCCAGCGGCAGCTGCCAGACCCCTCCTCTAAGTTCTCCAACGCGAGTTCAAGCACGGGCCTGGCTCTACCTGAAGCTCCGCTGACACTGAACGTCAAAACCAGACCTTGCATATGAACACCTGGGCATTTCACCCCCGTGGAGCCTGAACAGACGTGGTGCAAGTGCTGTTAGCGAGCACCGACGGAGGCCTGTTGTATATGTGACCCTTTATCCAAAATTCATATTAAGAATAATTCTGCCAAAAAAATATTTTTTTTTCAATCAATCGCGGGGCCACAAACAAAGGTTGTAGCACCCACCCTCACCACAGCTGCCTTTCACATTCGAGGCCAGAGGGCAGGAGATGAACCATAAAAGAACAGGACCCTGCGGGGTGGGCTGGTAGGAATAATACTAATACCGGTACAGGGATATCGACCGCACACACACACACACGCGCATACACACGCACACACACACGCACACACATACACACGCACGCACGCACACACAGACACGCGCATACACACGCACACACACGCACGCACGCACGCAAACACACACGCACACACACACACACGGGCATACACACGCACACACACACGCACATACACACGCACGCACGCACGCGCACACACACACACGCACCTCTCACCTGCAAGGCAGCGGTCGCCGCTTCTCCTCCCATATCTCTCGTCGCGGCAGCTGTAACGATGGTGCAATACACACGCATACACGCACACACACGCGCATACACACGCACACACACACTCACACATATACACACACGCACACACACACACGCACGTACACACGCACGCACACACACGCACGCACACACACGCGCACACACACGCACACACACACACACGCACCTCTCACCTGCAAGGCAGCGGTCGCCGCTTCTCCCACATCTCTCGTCGCGGCAGCTGTAGCGATGGTGCAAGTTTGTTGTTGTAAAGTAATTTTGAAGCGAAGTTTAAAGTTTTGCCGTGATGGCAGGGGGAGCGGGCGGTAATCTTGTCGGACAGGGTCATGCCAAGTGTTTGCAGTAGGGGGCGATGTTGATACACGTGCGAATACGATGTAGTGAACACGACAGAGATGTGGTGAACACGGCAGAGATGTGGTGAACACGGCAGAGATGTAGTGAACACGACAGAGATGTAGAGATGATAGTGAACACGACAGAGATATAGTGAACACGACAGAGATGTAGAGATGATAGTGAACACGGCAGAGATGTAGTGAACACAGCAGATGTAGTGAACACGGCAGAGATGTGGTGAACACGGCAGAGATGTAGAGATGATAGTGAACACGACAGAGATGTAGAGATGATAGTGAACACGGCAGAGATGTAGTGAACACAGCAGATGTAGTGAACACGACAGAGATGTAGTGAACACGGTAGAACTATAAGCGAGTGAATAGCAGCAGCGACGAGGCCTCTCGCTGCCTCTGCTCTGCCGCTGCCGGGCTGCAGATTCAGCCGAGTCAGGTACCACTGCCAATATGCACAACAACAATAAACGTGCTGCGTTTCATCTCTGTGTTAATAAGCCTGCCGCACTAGGCCTCACGAAGCCTGCCGCACTAGGCCTCGTGCCGTGCTTTTCGTGCACAAATAAGGCGATTAAATGTATCTCGTCTCTGTGTTAATAAATGTTTCTTGTCTCTGTGTTATAAAAACGTGCTGCGTTTCAGTAAAATAATTGTTTTTAAATAAACGTGCTGCGTTTCATCTCTGTGTTAATAAGCCTGCCGCACTAGGCCTCACGAAGCCTGCCGCACTAGGCCTCGTGCCGTGCTTTTCGTGCACAAATAAGACGATTAAATGTATCTCGTCTCTGTGTTAATAAATGTTTCTTGTCTCTGTGTTAAAAAAACGTGCTGCGTTTCAGTAAAGTAATTTTTTTAAATAAACGTGCTGCGTTTCATCTCTGTTAATAAGCCTGCCGCACTAGGCCTCACGAAGCCTGCCGCACTAGGCCTCGTGCCGTGCTTTTCGTGCACAAATAAGGCGATTAAATGTATCTCGTCTCTGTGTTAATAAATGTTTCTTGTCTCTGTGTTATAAAAACGTGCTGCGTTTCAGTAAAATAATTGTTTTTAAATAAACGTGCTGCGTTTCATCTCTGTGTTAATAAGCCTGCCGCACTAGGCCTCACGAAGCCTGCCGCACTAGGCCTCGTGCCGTGCTTTTCGTGCACAAATAAGGCGATTAAATGTATCTCGTCTCTGTGTTAATAAATGTTTCTTGTCTCTGTGTTAAAAAAGCGTGCAGCGTTTCAGTAACGTAATTTTTTAAATAAACGTGCTGCGTTTCAGTAAAGTAATTTTGAAGCGAAGTTTAAAGTTTTGCCGTGATGCGCCGGAAGCGACGGCCATCTTGTTTAATTCACATATCGCAAGGGGAGCGGGCGGCCATCTTGTCAGACAGGGTCATGCCAAGTGTTTGCAGTAGGGGGCGATGTTGATACACGGACGGACGGACGGACAAACGCGGACGGACGGACGGACGGACAAACGCGGACGGACGGACAAACGCGGACGGACGGACGGACAAACGCGGACGGACGGACGGACGGACACATTAATCTATTGGTGGTCTGGTCCACTTCGTTCCTACCAGTATTAAGCGAACATTATCGATCCTCACACTCACTCAAATTAAAAACCAGGCTACAATCTACACCAGTGGATCATGACTCCTCATTTATTAATTCAATACTAATGTTATTGTTATCTTAAATAATTTTCTACGCGACCTGACCGAAAATAATAATTATGGCAGTCAGGGTCGTTCCTAAGCCAAAACGAATTCCCTAGCCTCGGGATATCAGATAATAATAATAATAACTCGAGAACAAACCCAGGATACAGGCAGTGGAACGAAGGTTAGTAAAACCCTACGAATATACGTGGTAAAAATAATGCTAAATCACCAATCTTGAATAAACACAAACCAAATAATAAGTACGAGTAGTAGACAACGGGTCATCTAGAAGAATTAAAGGCGAAATAAGTCAGTCATACCTAACCAAGATGTAATGTACTCCATAGACAAAAAGCCTCCCAACCGCCTTTGTCTTCCCACAGCACGGATAGCAAGATTTGCACGCACAAGCATAGAACATCTCCTCATAAAAAATATCATCAAACCTCCGTGGAAATACTGTGAACCCGGCTACAACATACCTTGAATCACTTACAATCAAAATTACAATAATGCTATAAGAAGGAAAGTGAGTCTCATTTTTAACTTCCAAACAGAAAACGGAAAACTTGGAAGTTGTGTGAGACAAAGTAACACCCACCGCGAGGAAGACCCCCCCCCCCCCTTTCATGTTAATTATCGCAGAGGATGAACGGACAATCCGGCACAGCTGCTTCGTTTGAAGAACTTAATGATTCCAATAAATCAGAACACACATACACGGACACGTATGCAGATGTGCCAAGCAGAGAGATGTTTCAGATATAAGCAGAGACACGGCCATACATCGACATCATCATCATCACCACCAACGGAGGAGCATCATCATCACCACCGACGCAGGAGATCATCACCACCGACGCAGAAGAAGACTCAGCAAAACTCAACAAGTATGGAGGGCCTCGCTGGGTAGCGACATGCTAAACCGAGCAAGAATTCTGTGCCAACAGAAGAAGTATCGCGACACCGAGCTGCCGCAGTGCGAGTGAGACTGGCGAAGATTCCAGTTATCACTCGTGAAATAGCGAAAGCGCCCAGCGTCTGCCATCACCGAACGAGAGCATCGTTCATCGCCAGAGAACCTGGAGCCGGAGAGCGCGCACAGCCGCGTCGCCCAGTGCCCAGGTGCCACCACCAGGCGCCACCGAGCTCCACCTAGCGACCGAGCCTCTCCAAGGACAGCATCGGGCCGACGACGCTCAGCTAGCAGTGGAGAGAGAAAGCCGACGGCTCGCTGCAGCCACGCCCGAGCGAGAGGGAACTTCTCCGAAGCCATTCGAATGCTACGCCTGCCCCCCACACTCACAAACCCACGACGCGACCGGCGTCTGAATAATATAAGGAATTGACCCAAGGAATCAAAATCACACACGCACACATCTACATCCCCAGGGCACACGCAAGAATTTATCAAAGAGACAATTCACTTCTCCCACACAATGGAACCGACCCTAGCCAATCATAAGAAGACTAATTACAAAAGTGTATGAATCAGCAGCTGGCCGTGAAGGTATCGCGGCTCATCGAGTGATAAGAATACGTCGTTTATAAGTATATCAGTTTTTCTTGTGTTCGTTTTATTTTTTATTTTACTTTTAACCGCATACATTACCAATAGATTCATCGATGTAAACTAAACTGTTGAAACCTTCGTCACGAATCTACATGCTCACAGAGAGAGTATCGTGTTAAACCTGTTTTTTTTTATAGAATCTTGTCCACGAATGAATTAAAACTTAGCCAAAGATAAGAATTTCCTGTAAGAGGACACGCACACCGTCGCACACCATTGTTCCAAGACATTTCGTTAATGATATAATCTTGCCGATGAATCTATTGACGTATACTTTCGCCTTTGGGGTATAATAATTTGCTTTTATTGCCTTTCGTATGACTATCATTGCATGCCTGTTTTACAGACTCTCCATCGCCGTCTAAGCTCGCGTTACTCGGTGGAATTAATGAGATGTGCGGTTGCCAAAGTGAACCAACGCAATCCTTGATGGTTATCTATACTGTTCGCGGAAGGAAATTTCCCCGATGGTACCGTGGATAATTCCAAGCATGAGAGTTCGTATATTAGAGTGACATGTTTTTGTTTAGAATTAAAATTGCTTAACACAGAAGTGTTTGAGTGTTTCTTTCCTAAGTTCATGCGTAACAATCTTATTTATAAGAACGGTATCCTGCATTGAGATATGAATTTGAAGACCTAACATAACACACTAAGATATAATCAATAAATGTTTAAGCAAGAATAATTGCCTTATCCCGATCGATACGACTGGGCAGCGAAGCTAAGCCTAATTATCACAACTGCACATATTAGCATAATCGCAAACATTCGCTCCATGACTAGCATAATTTATGCGCATAATTACATAGATTAGCATAATTTCCGAGATTTACGCATTTTTTTTATCTTCATTTAATTTGTATTATTTTTATCAAAATTTCATAACCCGACTTATACAACAGGCCGGAACGGCACAGGGAGGGGGTTGGGTGGCTCTCACCACGCCCGACCGCCTTTGTCTTCCCAGTAGCGATGTTAACTACACACGGCACCGGGTACTCATTTGAGGCTGAGTCGACCTTGGGGAGGCCCAGTAGCGGTTCGGATAATCGGCAAGCTTCCTACCACCACTCTCCCATTGACATATTTCGTTGCTTCCTCTTAGAACCTTTCACGCGACGGTCAATGGTATAGTGTATAGCATATTGTATAATAATAAATAGTATTAAAGTGTAATGTTTATCACAATGTATAAATATCTTTATTTTATAGTGAATATATAGCAGTGTGGTATACAGTTGGTTGGGTAGAATAATACATAGTGTAATATTACAATGTATAGTCTATAAGCATATTAGTTGCTGCGGCGCCATATTATTCTTTATTAATTCTAACCTTACTCCCTCCCTTTGATACTGCTTATCCTGCATAATGCATGGGTATAATGACTTTAAACCCCTCGCCAAACCTCCTACGCATTTCACAAGTAGTACTAATCGCATATCTGCATTTCCCATAAATAGGCTAAATTCCTCTTGATATGCAAATTATTTTGTCAAGACGCTCTTCGCCCCTCCATCCCAGTGTAGTAGGTTCGTATTAGGTGCACACACACGCAGCTTGGAGGCAACACTATTAAACGGTAAGTAATATAACACTGTACATGAGGTGGTGACCACCTTCCTCAACTCACTAACACTCTGGTCCAGGACGACGACTCGGGACTTGACGACCGATGATGTCTTCGCTTTGGAATACAGTACAACAGCCTCGCTCCAGAGGCGTAGCTAGGATATTTTGCGCCCGGGGACGAACTATAAAATTGGCGCCCCCCCCCCCCCCCCCGTTTAATCACATTTTCCTATTACATCGAATAAGGAATAACAATTTTAATTTTAATGAAACATTGTATTTAAATAAGCAAATTTATAGAAATTATATTACATGGCTCACTCAGTCACTGTCGCAAACTGGTCAATCACGTAATCAAAATCTGTTTTTTTCCAATGTTTCTCTTTCAACGCTAAGAAGAGCAAGATCGCTGAGACGATCTTGTCCCATTGAAGCACGTAAATACGACAAAATAAGTTTTAATTTGCTGAACGACCGCTCACAGCTTGCAATTGAAACTGCTATTGTTAATAAAATTTGCAGTGAAATTCGCAAATTCGGAAATATGTCGTCTCCATAAAACACAATAAAACCAAGAAGATCCAAAGGAGTTTCTGGTAGAACTTCATTCCGGTTACTGAGCAGCATTTTGCAATCTCCAATTTCTGTGAAGAGTTCGTGGCCATTGATGTCGGTGTCATAGAAATTTCCAAAATCTTTGCAATTTCGACGAATTGCATCGACATCTGTGTCGGATAGAAGAGTTTTGACGTCCAGCAGAAATCCAAATTTTGTGTTCAGGTCTTTTAGTCGTAAAAACCGTGTTGACATCTGTTGAAGTTGATAAAATACGCTCTTCATAACGTGCACAATTTCTTCTTCTGCTGAAAGTCCTGCATCTCTTGCCAGTTCTCCTGGCATCTTCTGACGTTGCCTAATTCTTCTGTCCACATCGATCCCCCAGGCTGTGCATCTTGTTTTGGCGTTTTCTACAGCAACTTGGCTCAAATCATCGCGAAGCTTGACAAATTCATGCTCCAAAGATTCAAGATCAGTTGCTGCTTCCTTGAAATTCATAGTAGGATCCTGTAAGCGCTTCTGAACACGATCAATTTTTCCAAGAATGACATTCCAGAAATGTAATAAAACTATAAAGTTAAAATTTAATACGCATGCCTGTAACTGTTCTGCATCACTTCTGGTTTCAGGCGTCATAGTTACGTCCTCCGATAATTTGTCTAGCAGCCCTACTAGTTCATCCAGTCCTTCATAGATAGCTTTAACAGTTTCTGATCGTGCACTCCAGCGTGTTTCAGGCCGTCGTAGTTTCCGCCACCAAAAAACAGGCCAGTGACTAAGGCTGAAAGACTGCGCCTGTCTGTTGTTTGGGACGTTCTTCCATGTAAGTTCTTAATAGGCACGCGTACCAAAATGTAATTACATGAAATGTAGGCTGTGTGTGGCGGGATATATAAACTTTTAGGTTCAGGTGTAGATTTGTGCAGTAGTTTCAGGCTGCCGCGCCCGCCGCAATAAATTATAATGTAACAAACTTAATTTGGAACTTTCGTGACTGCAGGAATAAATTAAATTAAATACTAGCATAGGACGTTTCGATTGCAACACAAGCAATCATCATCCGCACCACCTTTCTCTATTTAAGGCCTCGACACAGAGGCGTAGTTTCTCTTTGTGCCTATGTTTGCTCTCTCTCTATGTATCTCTGTGATATCTGTCTGCTTATATGTCTGTCTATGTTTCTGGTTCTGTGTTTAATCTCTCTCTCAAATTTAGCATTTTCAGGAAAAACGTAATCAACCAGATAGGGTGTTGACTGTAATATTATCCGACTCTCTGTTGTATTACATTACATTTCTAAGTATACTAGATTTGTGTTTCTATTTAATTTTTACCTGATGATGATTGCTTGTGTTGCAATCGAAACGTCGTATGCTAGTATTTAATTTAATTTATTATTTTATCTTTATACGTGACTTTACCGAAAGAATCAAAGAATTATAATGTAACGTTGTAAGCCTCATTTTGGCGCCCCTTTACCTTGGCGCCCGGGGACATATGTACCCCCCTGCCCCCCCCTAGCTACGCCTCTGCCTCGCTCTGCGTTCATACCACGCTTATATCTGGTTTGGCGTGGCTGACTCCGCCCCGGCGTGGCTGGCTCTCTTCAGGCCACGCCTCCCTTCCCAGGACACGCCTCACTTCCCCCTCCTCTGGGAAGGTCCGGATCCCTCCAGCACGTGACCCCCCAGGCACCCCCTTGGGGCCCCCAGCCCTCGTACAGGCCGACACAGTAGTGACCATTCTATGTCACTACACCAGCATAAAGTCGCTCCAAGCCTGGGGCGCACCATTCAGACTCTGCCTTCTCGACAGACCTGTTCTCCACCTGAAGACGGCTGCTTGCGTTGTGGCCGAAACGTCGTGAGAATTATTTTATTGTTTTATTTGTATTATTTTATTCTTTTCTTTCTACGTGACTTTACCGAAAGAACCAAGAAGATTAATCCATGCAGTCACGAAAGCTTTAAATCGAAATAGAAATGTAACTGTTATATTTTTTCCCCAGCTGCTGCGGAGAGATCCGGAGAAAAATCCGCGTGACCACGGGGAGAGAGACACCGCAAAACTCCAAATATACACGCAAATTTGCAGCAGGCGTGGCCAGAGTGGGGATCGAACCCACAAACCCCCTGCATACCTAGGCGAGGTAGTCAACATCACCTACGGCACCTTGACGCCTCATGTGTTGGTGGGGGGGGGGCACTTGGGTATAAATATTCTCGGCTGTGCCGTCGTGTGGAGTCACTGCTACGTCTGGAACCAAGCAACCCCAACGCCCACGTCGCAGAGAGAGAG
Organism: Lampetra planeri; assembly: GCF_965212315.1. Classification (NCBI taxonomy): domain Eukaryota; kingdom Metazoa; phylum Chordata; class Hyperoartia; order Petromyzontiformes; family Petromyzontidae; genus Lampetra; species Lampetra planeri. Next base: position 206,596 of record NW_027613820.1, read on the forward strand.
CGACACGCAGCTGGCACCAACCTGTCTCTGGTGACGTCTCGTGCCAGGCTAGGCGCACCTTTGAAGGTCGTTGTACGCCAAGTGTCTCGAGTTTCACGGTCAAGGTAAGGATCTGGCTTCTGTACTGGACATGCGGACAAGAGCGTCTGAGTTTGTCGGATTCCTCCTGCAGTGTAACGAGTCTGATAGGACATGGGAGCGAGATGTTGACTACCTCGCCTGGTATGCAGGAGGTCGTGGGTACGATCCCGACCCTGACGCCTGCTGCTGTATGTTTGGAGTTTGCGGTTTCTCTCTTCTCCGGGTCCTCTGTGTATGTATGCATCCATCTGTATGTATGCATCTCTGTGTGTATGTGTGTCTGTGTGTGTCTGTGTTAGACAGTACACACATGGCGTTGTATCTGTGAGTGTATGCATCTGTGTGTATCTGTGAGTGTATGTATCTGTGTGTATGTATCTGTGAGTGTATGTATCTGTGTGTATGTATATGTGAATGTATGTATCTGTGTGTGTATGTATCTGTGAGAGTGTATGTATTTGTGTGTGTATGTGTCTGTGAGAGGTGGGGCCTTACCATCAGCCCCACCAAAACTAAGCACCTGCCTGGGTATTGTGTACCATCGGACACTCCACCCCCACAACTCCCAATCGGTGATGGGGCAGTAGTGGAGAGAGTGGAAAGTTTCCCATACCTGGGCAGTGTGCTTATGACCGGCTCCAGTTTAACAGCAGAGGTCTCACTCCGAATCAGTCGAGCGGCAATATATTTTCATAGGTTGCGTAACGCTGTGTGGAAGCTACCTGGTCTGTCGCTCCGCACGAAGCTTCAGGTCTTCTCGGCCACAGTCATTCCCTCCCTTCACTACGCTTGCGAAACGTGGACCCCCCTAATGGAGCATCTTCGCCGGTTGGAAACATTTAGGCTGACCTGCCTACGATCCATCCTGGGTTTAACCAGGCTGGATTGCGTGAGGAGCTCACAAATCCTTGAAAGATCTGGGCAAAGTCCCATCGGTGAGCTCCTCCGGCAGGCAAGGCTGCGTTGGCTGGGTCATGTATCCCGCATGCCCAGCCACCGCATGCCTATACAGCTTTTGTTCGGCCGGATCGAGGGGGCTAAACAGGCGCGGCACGGGCTAGAGAAGAGATGGAGTGATGTGGTACAGGAGGACGTGGATCTGAGTGGACTTGCCGATGACTGGTACCAGCGGTGTCAAGATCGGCCTCTGTGGAGGAGGCTCGTGAAGGACGCTACTGGGCAGTTGGAGGCAGTCGCCCCCCAACAACAACGGAGGGCGGAGGAGCGACGCTCACAATAACGAGCGGAGCGCCGGGTGGCTAAAGCACAGCAAGTTGGCACAGTAGGGGGCACAGGTGGTGCATCAGCCAGTCATCTCGGTCATCTTGGTCAGTCGACCCGTGGCACCTGGGTCTGCCCCGTGACCTCTTGCCAGCGGGCGTTCGACACTTCACGTGGCCTCAAGGTGCACATGGCCTGGCACAAGCGTCGTGGTGACGTCACCGCCACTTAGTGGCGAATGGCGGTTGTTGTTGTATCTGTGTGTATGTATCTGTGTGTGTATGTATCTGTGTGTGTATGTATCTCTAACTGTTACCAGGCCAACTGGGCCTCAAATGTAGTACCTGGTGCGATGTGTAAACGTCGCCAATGGGGAGACAAAGGCGGCCGGGCGTGGTGCTGGCCACCCCCCCCCCCTCGTGTGCCACAGTGCCGGTAGCCTTCATAGGTGCTCCTCGTGAATAGCACTTGCCCCTACAAGGCTATACGCGGGATCTTTGTCACCACGGCACTCTCGTGGCAGGCTAGGTGCACCTTCAAAGCCATCACGTGAAGTGCTCGCTGCTGCTGCTGGCAGGTCACACACAAACACAAAGATCCCCCCGTGCACTGCCGGAGTAAGATAGTGCGGGTCCTGGCGCTTATGCTATATATAAATAAACACAAATAGTAAAACACAATTGTTTTACTTGCACAGTAAAGTTTTTTTCATTTGCTATACAGCCGGAAAATACGACCAATCGCTAACCTTAAACACTCAGTCGTTCATAAAAGTTGAAGGCGGTATAGTACTATAGTAATAGAGCAAGTGCAGAATCACCGAACCGGAATTGAAAGCTTGACAGCATTTAACCCGGGGCCCTTGAAAGTGCGGGGCCCGTAGCATTTGTAGCTACGACACGTGTTGTGGCTACAACACGTGTTGTGGCCGCTAGACGTGTAGTGGCCGCTAGACGTGTAGTGGCCGCTAGACGTGTAGTGGCCGCTAGACGTGTAGTGGCCGCTAGACGTGTAGTGGCCGCTAGACGTGTAGTGGCCGCTAGACGTGTAGTGGCCGCTAGACGTGTAGTGGCCGCTAGACGTGTAGTGGCCGCTAGACGTGTAGCGGCTGCTACACGTGTACGCCCGGCCGCCTTTGTCTCCCTCGTGGCGATGTGTACACACCAAGCCAGGTACTCATTTGAGGCTGAGTTGACCTAGGTTCAGGTCTTCACCATCATCGGTGCTGGCCGTGAGCGGGAATCGAACTGGGCTCGTGGGCGGGTTCGGAGCTGAGCGCTAACCGCTGCACCACCGCTCCCCTCGGCTGTCCACCCTGCGGGTCACTCACGTGGCCAGAAGCTGCAGAGGTGGCAGGCTTCACCATACCCCCCCCGCCCCCCACCCCCCTCCACCCCCCCCACCTCTCCACCCGCCACCTGCCCCCCCGCACCTCTTCTCACTGCCTGCCCCTCCCCACCTGCCACCCCGTGCCGTGCAGAGCTCCATGAGGCTGCAGATGTCAGCGTGGCTCCTCCTCCTCGCGTGCTGGGGGGCCCCGCGGGGGGCTGAGGCCTACGGGTATGGGGCCCCCCCTGAAACCTGCGTCTCCATGACCCCGGGCCACGGGGCGGCCGTCGCCAGCCTCGGCTACAGCATCGACGTCTCGGGGACGAACTTCACCAACACCTCCAACCTCACTGGTGAGGAGGTGGGGGTGGCGAGGAGGTGGTGAGGAAGTGTGTGTGTGGGGGGTGAGGAAGTAGAAGGGGGAGAGGGTGAGGAAGTGGGGAAGGGGCTCTGCGATGATCCACTCACTCATTCAGGTCGGTCACTCGCTGGCTCGCTCAGATGGCGGCCAGTCACCTCCTTGTTACTCTTTTACAGCGACTACCACCGTGGTTACTGTCCTCGTCAATGAGTGGGGTGAGTGATGGATGGGTGAGTGATGGATGGGTGAGTGATTGGGTGGATGAGTGATTGGATGGGTGATTGGGTAAGTGGCTGAGTTAGTGGTTGGGTGAGTGATTGGGTGGCTGAGTGATTGGATAGGTGAGTGGGTGGGTGAGTGATTGATTGGATGGGCGAGTGATTGGGTGGGTGAGTGAGTGATTGGATGGGTGAGTGGCTGAGTGAGTGGGTGGCTGAGTGATTGGTGCCACCACCCTGTCTCGATTCGGTTGACGGTGAAGACATTGGCGGCGTGGGAAGGTTGAGACCGGTGGAAGCTCGAGATGTTTATTTTTTGACGTCGGCGGCCCGTGAGCTTGATGTGGGCACACGGAACTCCACACCCCCTCCCCGCCCCCTCCCCGCCCCCCAATCAGTGACCGTGAAGGGAACCTACGAAGGTGTGATCATGCAGGCCCGGGCTCCAGGCTCCACCACTCCCGTCGGGACCTGGGCCACTCCACCCGCAGACACCAAGGTCATGCAGGTATCCCCACCTGGGCCACCACTACCACCCACACACACCGAGCCCCATTTGGGTCACTACCACCCGTGGGCACGAAATGAATTTTAGTTCTCATAATTGGCGACGTAATGATCGGAGTGTGATATGATCAGAAATCGTAACCAAATTAGTTACTAGTTCAGCACTCAATCGGTTGTGTGTTGGAGAGTAAACTCACAACGTTTACAATTCGAGTACCGTTACGTTTCGCTGGTGGTTACTACTTTAGTGGGTCCAAGGAGACTGGAAACGGAGCGCTTAAGGCAACACGTTTATTCAATATAACTGCGGGATACACGGGTCCCTAACACAGAGGGGTAGCGGCCCCTCTACCTAGGGAGGTATAGCCTCCGGGCTAGCGTGTCCTAATCACTGGGAGTACACTCACGTTCCTCCGGCTAAGGGGACCTAGGGGGAGGCTATCTGACCCGACCCAGCCAAGGTCCTCGGGTCCCGACCACTGGCCCACTACAGCCCTGGCCCTTAGAAGGACGTCGGGTCTGGGGGTTCCCAGGGTCCAAGCCGAGCTGGTCTTCTTCTTCAGCTTGACGAAGACTGCCGGACTCGTCCCGAGGTCCGGCTTTTATACTCGTGCCAGCGTCTCTCCGCCCCTGGCCACGCCCTCCTTATGGGACTCTCTAGGGGGCTCTGGAATAACCCCCCACCCAACCCCTGTCTTGGGGCTGGGAGAACCGAGCGTCCCAGTGGCCAGGCTGATCCGACCCATCCCGGATTACCACCCCCTATAGACACATGTCTGCTACTACAGTGTACATAACAAGACGCTAGACACAATGCCTGTCAATGACGCTACACGACAATAAAAACAACAACCAGCAGCCTCATCAGATGACAGCCAGAATCGGAAATGTTGTTTTACTTTCCAACACACACCTGGTTCGCGCTGAACTAAGTACTAATCGTGCTCGTTGTGTTTACGTGGCACAAACCTCCTTACTGACTGGCTGTGTCGGGTGGTGGCGGCGGGTTTAATGACGCAACAATTATATATTTACACGATATAACCCAACAAACAAGCTCTTTATTATAGTTTAAGACGTAGTAGGATTTCACGACCAATATCATCCATAATACAGTTTTTTTTGGGTTAGATCACGTAAATATATAAATGTAGTTAAACCCGCCACTACCCGACACAGCCAATTAGTAAGGGTCGTCACGTAAATAGAATGTGGCGAATTCGTCACCAGTTTTATAATTTTAGCGTGACCCCTCCCTCCCCACCTCCCTCCCTTCCTCTTATCCCCTCCCTGTTACCTCCCTCTCCTCCCCTCCCTCTCCTCCCCTCCCTCTCCTCCTTCTCTTCCCTCCCCCCATTCACTCCCCCCCCCCAGTGCTCATCTGCGAGTGACACGATGACCCATAGCAGCGAGACGAATAAGGCCAACTCCGTTTTCACCTGGATTTCTCCCAAGAACGGAGCGCCAGCCAGCGTCGAGTTTGTGTAAGGCTTTGGTATCTGTGTGAGTGTCTGTGTGGCTTTTTATCTATGTGTGTGTTGGTGTGTGAGTGTCTGTGTGTCTGTGTGTGAGTGTCTGTGTGTGTGAGTGTCTGTGTGGCTTTGTTATCTGTGTCAGTGTGTGTCTGGAAGGATGCCCTGATGGTCCCCATCTTTAAGACGGGAGACCGCACAGACTGTAACAACTACAGGGGCATCTCACTCCTCAGTGTGCCGGGAAAGGTCCTGGCAAGGATTATTCAACATCGCCTTGCCAGGCACGCTGAGGAGAGGCTTGCGGAGCCCCAATGTGGTTTCAGGAAAGGGCGGTCCTGCACAGATGCCATACTCCGTTTTCACCTGGATTTCTCCCAAGAGCGGAGCGCTAGCCAGCGTCGAGTTTGCGTAAGGCTTTGGTATCTGTGTGCGTGTCTGTGTGTGAGTGTCTGTGTGTGCGTCGGTGTGCGTGTGTCGGTGTGTGTTTGTGTGGCCTCAAGGCAGAGGTGGGACAAAGTCATTGTTATGCAAGTCCAAGTCGAGTCGCAAGTCATCAAATTCATGACTCGAGTCTGACTCGAGTCCAAGTCACATGACTCGAGTCCACATCTCATAGGTGGGACAAAGTCATTGTTATGCAAGTCCAAGTCGAGTCGCAAGTCATCAAATTCATGACTCGAGTCTGACTCGAGTCCAAGTCACATGACTCGAGTCCACACCTCTGCCTCAAGGTGCACATAGCCTGGCACAAGCGTCGTGGTGACGTCAAAGCCACTTAGTGGAGAATGGCGGTTGTTGTCGTCTGTGTGGCTTTGTTATCTATGTGTGTGTGTGAATGTCTTTGTTATTTGTGTGTGTGTCGGTGTGGTTTTATTTGTGTATCTGTGCGTGAGTGTCTGTGTGGCTTTGTTATCTGTGTGTTGGTGTGTCGGTGTGTATGTCTGTGTGTGGGAGCAGTAGCGGTTACCGCGCCGCGCTACGAATCCCGGGTCGATTCCCGCTCACAGCCACCAACCAACACCAGTGACGGGTTAATTGGGCCTCCCCTATGTTGACTCCGCCTCAAATGAATACTTGGTGCAGTGGCGTGTAGTAAACATCGCTACTGGGAAGACAAAGGCGGCCGGGCGTGGTGTTGGCCACCCACCCCACTCGTGTGCCGTGCCGGCCTTCATAGGTGCTCGCTGACAGCACTTGCCCCAACAGTCTGTTAAGGCTACACGTGGGATCTTTGTCTGTGATAAACCGCTGCGCCACCACTCTCCAATACCCATTCCAACTTCCCGCCATTCCCCACTAAGTGACGATGACGTCACCACGCCGCCCGTGCCAGGCTAGGTGCACGTTGTGAGGCCACCGTCACGTGTCGAAGGCTCTCGCGGCTGGCAGGGGGAGGTCACAGGCCAGAGCCCAGATGCCACGGGCTGACTGATGCACCGTCTCTGCCTCAACATCATCACCCTCACCACCACCGCCATCATCTTCATCACCAGCACCACCACGATGATGACGATGATGACGACGATGATGACGATGTGAGTTCCCGTTGTGCCCACAGGGCGACCGTTGCTCAGAACAAGGATCAGTGGATTAAGAACATCAAGTCCAAAGCCGTCACGGCCCAAGGTACCCGCACACACACACACACACCGGAACACAGACTGACACACACACAACAACCGCCATTTGCCACTAAGTGGTGGTGACGTCACCACGACGCTTGTGCCAGGCCATGTGCACCTTGAGGCCACGTGAAGTGTCGAACGCGCGCTGGCAGGAGGTCACAGGGCAGACCCAAGTTCCACGGGTTGACTGACTGAGATGACCGAGATGACTGGCTGATGCACCACCTCTGCCCCCTACTGTGCCAAATTGCTGTGCTTTAGCCACCCGGCGCTCCGCTCGTTCTTGTGAGCGTCGCTGTTGTTGTTGGAGGGCGACTGCCTCCAACTGCCCAGTAGCGTCCTTCACGAGCCTCCTCCACTGAGGCCGATCTTGGCACTGCTGGTACCAGTCATCGGCAAGTCCACTCAGCTCCACGTCCTCCTGTACCACATCACTCCATCTCTTCTCTAGCCCGTGCTGCGCCAGTTTAGCCCCCTCTATCTGGCCCAGGGGTCGGCAACCAAAATAACAAGAAGAGCCATTTCTTCCCAATTCGGTACAAAATTCAGTATTTCAAGAGCCGCAATGCATCTATGTACATACGTACATATCGTCAAGAAGCAGCCCGTAAAGAGCCGCATGCGGCTCCGGAGCCGTAGGTTGCCGACCCCTGATCTGGCCGAACAAAAGCTGTTTAGGCATGTGGTGGCTGGGCATGCGGGCTACATGACCCAGTCAACGCAGCCTTGCCTGCCGAAGGAGCTCACCGATGGGACTTTGCCCAGATTTTTGTGAGCTCCTCACACAATCCCGCCTGGTTAAACCCAGGATGGATCGTAGGCAGGCCAGCCTAAATGTTTCTAACCGGCGATGATGCTCCATTAGGGGGGTCCACGTTTCGCAAGCGTAGAGAAGGGAGGGAATGACCGTGGCCGAGAAGACCTGAAGCTTCGTGCGGAGCGACAGACCAGATAGCTTCCACACAGCGTTAAGCAACCATCCTGAACACCTCCTCTGTCAGTCAGGGTCTCTGGGGAGGTCTGGACCGCGTACCCAAAGCAGCCATTGCAGCTGCATGAGTCACAGTCCTAAACCGTGCCCATTTACCCTCGACATCAGGAGTGGGGGACGATGCCAACCCCAGCCACAAGCGATGATGAAATTCTCGCTTGCAACTTTCATCAGCTAACAGACCAGGCCACCTTAGGTTATAATGTGGTTATGGGTGTACACCCACCACTGTGGTGGAAGAATGGCAGGCGCATCTTACAGATGACTAGTCGATGGTCAGCTCCACGGTAGGTCCTGGTGTCAACGACATGGGCTCGCATCCGCTGGTCCGTCACTATGTAGTCCAGCAGATGTTCTTGCTTGGACCCGGCATGCATCCATCATTTTGTGTGGATGCGCCGATGCTGGAACAGCGTCTTGGTAATTACAAGACCATGGGCTGCACAAAAATCTAGCAGCCTCATACCGTTGTTATTGAGCTGATCTGGCCCATGCCTTCCAATCACTCCAGACCAGGTGCCAGCATCATGACCAACTCGGCCATTGAAGTCACCCAACAAGCTGACTATCCCAAGGGGCCACTTTAGCCAGCACCTGTGACAGGAGGTCATAGAAAGCATCTGACTCATCGGCCTTGCCTGCATCCCTCCACGGATGTTCGTCTTCGGTGGGGGCATAAGTAACCACGACCACCACTCCTCGCCTCCGTTTGATGGGAAGACGAGCCCAAAGTAGCCTGGGGCTTACAGCTTCCCACACCTCACTGCCACGCTCCCATGCCCCCTTCATTCTTTTGTTCAGAAGAAGAGCCACACCCTGAGGAGTGGCAGTCTCTCCTCCGCAGTGAGCGTTCGAACACACACCCACACACACACAGACTTACTCACTCATGCAGAGACTCACCATTCGCACACAGACTCACACGCTCACTCGCTCAATGACAAATTTATTCACACCCACACACACACCGTCACACAAAGACACATATCCCCCAGGTAGCCTGAATAGACTGTTGGGGAAAGTGCTGTTTGCAAGCACCTATGAAGGCCAGCATGGAACACGAGGGGGTGGGTGGCTAGCACCACGCTCATCCGCCTTTGTCTGCCCAGTGGCGATGTTTACTACACACCGCATCAGGTACTCATTTGAGGCTGAGTCGACCTAGGGTAGGCTCAGGACTAGTTAAGATAATCGTCACCGATGTTGGCCGTGAGCGGGAAACTCGGGTCGCTGGGTTTACAGCGCAGCGTACTAACCGCCAAATTCTGCTCCCCCAACTCATAAACTACCGTGACACGCAGCGCCTCCCTTCACATGAGCCTTGTGTTGTTAGAACAACTCAATTACTGATCTCCATCATATCAAAGGTCGCATGGCAACCGCCGTTGAGTAGCGCTCCTGCCCTTTGAAAAGCACCCAGAGACCTGCTCCATGCCGGCAGCGCTCAGTCACAATGATCCACCGGCGCCATCGAAGCCCACAAACCTCCTTCCGCATGTACTAGAGGCCGACCGAAATTCGGTTTCAGCGCTGAAAGTTGGCAAATGGCCTCTTTTGGCATACTTTCTGTTTCGGCTGAAAGTAAATTTTTTACTTTTGGTTTATTTTCGGTTTCGGCCGAAACTGAAATTGACTTTCGGTCGTCAAACGAAGATCTATTTTTAGAATATAACGCTAGTGCTACGTCTATCACTGCCTATCGGCCGGTCAGTCGGCGCTAGGCAATCCTATGCGATAGGCTGCAAACACACACACACGTCAGCAGCAGCAGCTTGGGAATGAGGTTACAGCCGCAACCATGGTCTGCTAATGTATATACGACCGGTCAACAGACGGTAGCCTGCATCTCCATCCGTGGGTGGAGTCTCCTTGGCGGGACGACAACAAAGTGCCCCTGTTGTCTGTTCCCAGCCGCCTGCCCGCCTTGGCTTCATGTGTTGCGTTCGCTTCAGTCTACACGCGTGTTGATACCGAGATTCGAAGTCTGACAATATTGATATCCAGTTAGTTAATAGTTCCGTAGCGAATTAGTGATAACGAAATTACGAATCTAGTGAAGTAGAAAATGTAAGTTAATAAACGGAGCAGTTAATCACCGTGAAGAACGTTGAAACACGCGGTGTGGGATCACTTCACTGAAGTCGATTCTGATGCAAGGAGGGCACATCAGCCTGCTGGGCAAGAAAGTGGAAAAACTGGTGTTTCTTCACTGCAACATTCGTTTGCTTGGATATAATTACTAAGTAAGTAACACCTAAAGATTTGATATTTAGCTACTCTTACTGCAGGCTCTGAATGATTCGTTCTAGATTTATTTTTAATTAAAGTAGCATTGCATCATAACATATTTAATAAATATTGTGTTTGGTAACTTCGGTTATGTACCTTTCTGTTTCGGTCTCGGTCGAAAGTGTAGTTAAACTTTCGATTTCGGCCGAAAGTAAATTTTTGACTTTCAGTCTGGTTTCGGTTTCGGCCGAAACCAGTTTCGGTCGACCTCAGCGACAAAACCTCGTGCTCACACGTGTGCGAACAAACCGGAGGGCCCAGAGAAACCCCAACAGGGGACAACACTCTGTCCCATACAGATGGGCCAGATGGGTAATACTGCAGTCCGTACCTTGCTCTGCCACCTTCTCCTGGCGAGCCAGGGATATGGGGGCACCTCCTCGACGCCCACGTGGAGGGAGTTTTACAAAGTTGCGTGTGACCCCTCACCCCCGATAATCATGGTTGGCTACGTGCGGTGCAAATGAAGTTCAACATACATACGTGATCCACAAACTCTCGTTGACTCCACAGCGCTGAATCGCAGGCATGCATAGCCACAAGACCAGGCCTTGCAAGTGGTGAATAATGCTTAACATGCAAAAACTTTCTCTGTCTGTTTTGTGTGAGAGGAGCGATGACAATATTTACAAAAACCTCATTCCCTTGTGTGTGCTGCAGGTTATGTAGCCACAACCAAGTCACCAGCTACGAGCACGGCTAAGCCAGGCAACTCTGCCGGGCGTTCAGCCCTCGCCATGTCTGGGCTCTCCCTGGGCGCGCTGCTCGTGGTCGTCACAGCCGCGTGCTGCCGTTGATTTCACCGGCGAAGTCACGGAGTTCCTTCAGCGCGTGCAACGATCCCTAGAAGTAACGATCTCTTGGTGGGGGGTGGGGGGTGGCGGGGAGGGTGGGCTGTGAGCCGGGTTCCTAACTTCATTCACAATCCGTGCCATTTGTGGGTGCTGAGGGAAGGAATTGTCTGGCTTGCATCTTAATCATTAAATAATATTCAAAAATTAATCATTGTCATCGTCGTCATTGTCTACGGCAGTTGTTCTCAACCTTGTGTTGCTGCTACTGTTACCCCACTCGTTGAATTTTGTCTCAACTGTTGTATATGTCGGGTTATGAAATTTTGATGAAAATAATAAAAATTAATAATTTTCCGAAAAATGCGCAAGGCGCATTAATTATGTTAATGTGTGTATTAATATGCATAAATTATGATGGTGTGAGTAATTGTATGCATAAATTATGATAGTGTGAGTAATTGTATGCATAAATTATGATAGTGTGAGTAATTATATGCATAAATTATGATAATCGCTGAGATAATCGTAGTAATTTATGCGGATGGTTGCGATTATGTTAATGTGTGAAGTTATGATAATTAGGCTCAGCTTCGTTTATCCAGAGTTGTCAATCAGGATAACACGATTATCATCGATTAAACGTTTACCGATTATCCTAGCATGTGTTATGATATTTAAGGTCACCAGTTTCAGATCTCGTCACAGGCAACAGTTCTTATGAATAAGATAGTTTTGCATGGACTTGGAAAGAAGCACTCGAACAGTTGGTGTTAAGCAATTTTATTCTAACAAGCATGTGGCATTCTATCATGCAGGTCAAACATGCGTCAATAATTCATGAATAACCAAACTCTTATGCATTTGCGATATCATGCATTCGATTAATATGATTAACTAAAATTCTTATGCAATTACGAGATTATGCATTTGACTAAAATGAATGACTAAACACTTATGCATCTGCGAGACTATGCATTTTACTAAATTGAATAACTCAAAACTCATATGCATTTGCGCTATTATGCATTCGACTACTATGAATAACTAAAATTCTTATGCATTCGACTAATATGAAAAACTAAAATTCTTATGCAATTACGAGATTATGCATTTGACTAAAATGAATGAATAAACTCTTATGCATCTGCGAGACTATGCATTTTACTAAATTGAATAACTCAAAACTCTTATGCATTTGCGATATTATGCATTCGACTAATATGAATAACTAAAATTCTTATGCATTCGACTAATATGAATAACTAAATTCTTATGCAATTACGAGACTATGCATTTGACTAAAATGAATGAATAACTCAAAACTCTTATGTATTTAACGAACTGAATGACTAAAAACCCTCCTAACAACCAGGCATCTCATTAGTTCGTTTTTGTATCGATCACAATCGGCGACTGGCCGAGTTTGAAAACAAGCATGACACACTTCATTTTGCGGTAATAAAAAGCACTTATTGTATCCCAGAGGCGAAAGTATATGTCAATAGATTCATCGGCAAGCATAAAATCCTTTTAACGGGATGTTTGAGTCAATGGTGGGTGAGGGCGTGGGTGTGGCGAGCGGATCTGGCTCTGTTTTAATTAATTCTTCGGCGAGATTCTCTGACAAAGAAAACTGGTTTGACAAGATTTTCTCTCTTTGTGCACGGTCGATTCGTAATGAGGATTTCGGGAGGTTGAGTTTGCCTCGACGAGTCTATTGATCGCCTATGTGATGAGCGGAATAAGGGAAAGGCACGGAAAACAACCTCACTCTTATAACCGACGGACTCTTAATCACTCGATGGGCCACGATTCCTCATGGCCAGCTAATGGTTCATGTGGTTGATAATCAGTCTTCTGATAATTGACTAGGGTTGATACGATGGTAAGGGTGAACTAGATAGGATAGTCTCACAGGTGAGTGGGGCGTCGATGCGTGCGTGTGTGTGGGTCTATTGGTGGGGGAAGTTGTGGGTACGAACGACTTTCGGAGAAGGGCCCTCTTTGTCGCGGCTGCGGTGATCGGCTGCTGCAGACTCTGCCCTCGGCTGACCCCGTACGATGATTGACGGCGCGGCCGCGCTCGTTTGCGTGGTCAGGCGATGCACCTCGGCGTGGCGACACGGCAAGGGAGCTGGGCTCGTACACTCGTGTGCGGCAGGCGATGCACCTCGGCGTGGTGGCACGGCAAGGGAGCTGGGCTCGTACACTCGTGTGCGGCAGGCGATGCACCTCGGCGTGGTGACACGGCAAGGGAGCTGGGCTCGTACACTCGTGTGCGGCAGGCGATGCACCTCGGCGTGGTGACACGGCAAGGGGGTTGAGTCTCGTGTACTCGTTTGCGGCAGGCGATGCGCCTCGGCACCCCGCGAACCTCGTCCTTCTGGATGACGAAAAGCTTCTTCGTTGGCGGCGACGAGAAGAGTTGGAGCCGAAGCCCTGGAGATCTGTGATGGGGCCAGAGGCCCTGACGATCTGGGTTGAATGGATTTTCCTTCGACTTATATGGGAAAATTCCACTCAGTTTCCCGAGTTGTTCAAAGTCTGTCATAAAACCTTCCTGTGTTCGTGTGTGTGTCCGTCCGTGTGTTTATTAGCTTTGAAGACACAGCTGTGTGTCGTTCTGGAAGGGGGGGGGGTGCCTCGTGACGGCGCCACCGAAGTTATCCATTAGCCAGACCGATGATTCGCGTTCGCATTGAGTTATATATAAAAAGGTATTCGAATCCATGTTTTTGTTACTGAATAATATTTGTCGCGAAAACCTACGCGTTAAGCGAGCTTAATTATTCCCTCCCCTGCTCGGGGATCATATCTTTTGTCTCACACAGCTTAAGTTGTTTTGGTTTGGAAGTTGAAATGCGACTTATTTCCATTATGCCCCAGTTATGCCGAAACCGTGTTCCCGATGTTTCATCGTGACCCGATCTCTCATGGAAATGTTATTTCCTCGCGTGTGCAATTTTTGCTGTCCGTGTTGTGGGAAGACAAAGACGGTTGTTTCCACGGTGGAAGCACCCGGCGCATGCGCTTATTTATTTATTTCCGAGAGCGTGTTAATTTCCTTTGAGCCATTGCCCGGGAGTTTTATTGGTGTCATTTCCTCGCTTTTGTGCCTGCGTGTGGAGATCCTCTCGGAAAGACAAAGACGGTCGTGTTGCTCGCTTCCCATGGGGTGTTGCGTTTGGCTAATCCCGAGAGCCTTCTCCGCCCTTGATTCCTCTTTCACTTTAATTCCGTACTTATTATTTGACTTCTTGTGATTATTAAATCTAATATCCCGGCTAGGGATCTTTGTTTTGGAGCGAAATAGATGTCATAATTATTCTTGGATGCTTCGGCCCGGCCGTGTAGAAATTCTTTAAAGGTAAATCATGTCAGTATTTAATTAACAATGATGGGTCGCGATTCTGGTGCCTGTAGTCTGGTTATCAATTGGAGTAAGGATAGATACTGTTTGCTTACTCTTCATGGCTAAGTTGGTAATTGTTTATCTAACATGGTTCAAAACCCGTCTGTGTTTTTTTTATCGTCAATGTTGTTTCTTTTGTTAAGAATATTATTATATATTTCGTGGCCTGGTTTTGTATTTATCAAAGGGTTTTTTTTAACAAAAGGATGTCCTCCTGACCCCCCCCCCCCCCGTCTGCAATTCCCCCCTCCCTTGTTCCTCTTGTGTGAAATTCGGGGAGTTTTTATGACCTTGATTGCTCTCTTTCAATGCCCTCTTTCCTTTGAAATGAGGTATGCGCGCATCTGTGGAAGTGTGGGGGCGTGTCCGTTCTCCCGTTGCCCCGTGTCTAAAAAAAACGATATTTTATATGTTGGCAGAATAATTCTAAAAACAAATAATATTAAAAAAATAAAAAGGGGGCATATACACAACACAACCGAGCACCTTGCCCGACCCAACATGGTTCCAAGATATAAATGTATGAATAATGAGCATAAATATTCTAACAAATTGTCCATTTCGTGAGGTATCTTTAACGAACTAGTAACTGCAAGCAAGACTTAATTTGTTCACGCTCGCTGGTTACTCTTGGCATCCATATTGTTTACCACCACTGAGTTTAGAAAGGTATTTTATAACGTTCTAGGCTACCGTATATATTCACATTTTCTCGTAGTTATTTTTTCTTGGCAGATTCACACAACATGATTATTCACCAATGATACTTCACGTATGATATAATTTCGGACATTTAGAAATCACCTCGCGTACCCCCCTGGGACATTGCCACGTGTACCCCCCCAGGGGTCCACGTACCCCGCGGTTGAGAACCACCACTCCGTGGGGCAGGGTTTCCCCAAATGTAGTCCCCGCAACCGACCGACCGACCGCCGCCACGCTCCGTCCTTCCAGCGTTCACAAATTTACTCCATCCCCAGTCAACGGTGGCCTTGAACTCCGTGCAGACCCACCAACCCCACACCGTACACACAGCGAATAGCAGCGCCTCCATCGTTCCCGGGGAGACGGGGCCAAGGGGTTTAAGTCGACGGAAAATGTCGGTGGTCAGTAGGATTTATTTAGGAGGGTTAAACTCAAAAGCAAAAAAACTATTGGACAAATTTGGTTAACACACAAAAAACGAGTTTGCTGCAAAAAAAAATAGAATCGTTGTTGTTTCTAAATGTTCTGCGCATCAAGCGGCCAGTAGCGGTGCAGAGCTGCCATGAGCCGGACCTGCGCGGGTGGCAGTGCTTCTTATCATAATCTCTATTTAGACTGTAGGAGGAATCCGATGAGCTATGAAGCTCTTTTTCACAGATGTCCGGTAGGGGCGGGTCAGAACATTACAATACAAAACACGATAGGACTGCAAGTACAAGAAAGGTAAATAAATCACGCTAACACCTGCAAATAAAAACAAAACCATACCCATCCTACCAGACAAAGCCCACTGAGGTATTATATTATTTTTCAAAAGCAAGCTGGGCAGATATGAAGGCTCAACAAAGTGGCTTATCATTTGGACACTTATAGCAGCAAAATAATCTAAACACTCGAAACGCATTTTCTAAATGTGGAGGGAAAAAACGGAGGACGCGGAGAAACAATTCACGCGACCATGGGGAGGACGTGCAAACTCCACATAGTCACAGGCGTCAGGGTCGGGTTCGAACCCCCAACCTCCTACATACCATGCGAGGAGGATAGCATCTCGTCACAGTGGCGCCCCTTCAATAAATAAAGTGTACAAGTTCAGCTTGCACCATCAGTTCCGACCCTTATACTCGAGAGATGAGCGGAGGAGGAGGGGGGGACACACAGCAGGGAGCAGACAAACAAAAGAAGGACCCCACATTGGTCACGAGGGGCCACTGCGGCTCGGAAAAATTGTGCAACGCGGAACATTGCGCAATATTTCTTAATTCTGCTGAAGCGCAAGGTGTGCTGGTCTCGTCGTTGCGCTGTCTGCGGGGACTCGAAGCAAACGTCGCAGCCCCGAATGACCCCTCCCCGAGCGAGAGGACGAACCCCGCGCAGTAGCGCGGTGTCGGTCAGAGGACCGCGACGCTGAGATGTTGACTACCTCGCCTGGTATACAGGAAGTCGTGGGTTCCATCCCGGCCCTGACGATGCCTGTTGTATATTTAGTCACGTGCATTTTCTCCCGCACCCCCAATTTTTTTTCTCGTAACATTTAGAAACATGCATTTAGTAAATTCACGTAGAAGGGAAATAATGACGTTAGGAAAAACCGCCACTTTTTTCAAATTTTCTTGCTGTGGATTTCACACCTGATGATGATTGCTTGTGTTGCAGTCGAAACGTCGTGAGAATTTTCATTGTTTTATATTAATATTATTTTATTATTTCCCTTCTACGTGACTTTACCGAAAGAACCAAGAATATGAATCCCTGCAGTCACGAAAGCTTCAAATTAACAAATGCATTTAGTAGTAGTAGCAAAGCTGCTATTTTCATTTTTAGCAGGTAAGAAGCGACTGGACATGACAAAAAGTTTCCTATCGTCACGCCGTGCACTTCAGAAAAATTCAAAATATTGCAAAATTTCCATTGCGCAATTTTTTATCTAAATCGCTGTGGCACCGTTGACCAATGAGTGCCACCGTTTTTGTCCACTCCACACTGTGGCCCCTATACCCCCTCATCCCTCGATTGTATAAGAAGCCCTGGCGCCCACGCAGGTCCGGCTCACAGCACCTATGCTGCTCCACTCACCGTTTGCACGCAGAACATTCGCAAACACCAACAATTTTAACATTTGAACAAAATACATTTTCATAATTTTGTAGTTGTGTGCTGTTAACCTTCACCGGCTTATTAAAAAAAAATTGGCCCCAGCATTTATTTTTGTTCAAAGTTTTAGAATTTTACTATCCGAAATAAATTAAATTAATATTTGTCGTCGACTTAAACGCCGTGGCCTCGCCTCTCTCTGGCAATAATGGAGGCGCTGCTGGCTGTGTGGATGGTGGGGTTGGTGGGTCTGCACGGAACTCAGAGCTACCATACTGGAGCGCCAGAATCTGCCTGCACCGATATGATTCCACATCACGACCCCAACACACTGACCGGCACACCCTACTCCATCGTCGCTAACAGCAGCACCTTCACCTCTGGCACCAAGGTTAACCTCGACACAACTCCCTCCGCTCGTCGACTGTACGTACGTTGAGCTTCTTTCACACCATACGTAGCCAACCGTGCCAGTCGCAGGTGCGGATTCCTCCAGCCCGTATCGCGGACTCAGTCGACCAGACTGACCGCTACTCCTCATCTGCACGGCGTTCAACCACCACGGATCGCTCACTCAGCTATAAAGTCGCTTGGAAAACGAGCAGACGCTACTGTGTTGTACTCTACTTATTTACGACAGGGCAGCCTCGATTTATGAATATAATTTGTTCGTAAGTCAGAACGTAATAGCGTACCGTATTGCCCACACGACCATTGGTACGCAATTTTTTTACGGTTCAAGAAAAAAAGGGAAGCAGTTAAACTAATGAACATAAATATTGTACATTTGCATGGAACACTGTGAACAAAAACACTGTACAGTAAAAAAAACACAAAATAAAGTAACATAACCTGAAAAAGAATCCGTTTATTTTCACTTACCTTGAGTCCTGATGCTGGTTTGCTTGTCGGAAGGGACGCAATGAGTCGCAAAAATTGCACTCGCACAGACACACACGGGGCACACACACACAGACGCACACACACACACACGGGCCACACACACACAGACGCACACACACACACGGGGCACGCAATCACATAGACGCACACACACACACGGGGCACGCAATCACACACACACACGGGGCACACATACAGACACACACACACACACAGACGCACTCACACACACACAGGGCATGCAGCAATACACATAAACACACACAGGATACGTACGCACACACTCCACCGACCACCCACTTAGCTTTAACACACTTTTGGAGAGCAGCGCCTATGAAGGCCGGCACGGCACACGAGAGGTTGGGTGGGAAGCACCACGCCCGGCTGCCTTCGTCTCCGTGGTGGAAATATTTACACACTGCACCAGGCACTCATTTGAGGCTGAGTCGACCTCGGGGAGGCCAAAGAGCGGTTCGGAAAATCGCCACCGGTGTTGGCCGTGAGCGGAAATCGAACTCGGGTCGCTGGATTCGTAGCGCAGCGCGCTAACCAGTGCACCACCGCTCCCCATACACACACCGCTCTCTCACACACACACACTTTCACACACACACCGCCCTCTCTCACACACACGCACAAACACACCCAGCGCAAGGTTGCTCATGACATCTCGCGCAGGATCACTCCGCTGAACAAAATTGTTCCCGCGGTTCAGTTTGCAAGTGCGAGTTTGCGTTTTAAGTAGTCAAAATATATATATTTCATGAAAGCTAGTTCGTAAGGCGGTGTTCGTAAATGCGGGTGATCTTACGTTGAGGACTGTCTGTATTTCGCCCATTTCCTTTGGACCTGGGGGATGGTTGATATGCACTGTACCGACATCTGGTGCCAGGACTGTTGAATTTCAATACTGCAGTGCTCTGCGTGTTATCCCCCCCGACGACCCATTTGGGAGATCCAAAGTTGTGACGGACGGACTTTTGCAACTGATTATGAACAAAGAAATGGCGGAGTTACGATAGAACCTCGCGCTGAGAAAAATGTCCGCGTGTAGTCTCCAGTGGCGAAGCCGACTTGTCCTCTAGAGCTCCGTGCGTCTCCAATTCAAGAGAGCGCTGGGATTAAATTCACGGGTAATTTAAAACGAACCCGTTTGTCCACTTTTACTGTGGAGTCTTCCCGGCCACTGCTCGCGTCACTAAAGGTGTGAGAAGCGCGACAGCCGAGCTAAGGTGGGGGGGGGGCTGCGAGCGGCTCACAAATTGTCGCCTCCTTGTGTCTGTCCACAGTGACCATCGTGGGCAACTTCGAGGGCTACTTCCTGCAAGCGCGAATACCCGACACCACGACCATCGTGGGCACATGGGACACCCCACCTACAGGCAACAAATACGTACAGGTGACTCAGCCCTCGGTTGACATCATCCTCATAATCACGATCCATGGGCAGATAGCAGAGGTGTGGACTCGAGTCATGTGACTTGGACTCGAGTCATGAATTTGATGACTTGCGACTCGACTGCACATTTCGTCATTTGTTTCCACTTTCCTGTCTTCTTTCTACATGATCAAGTAGTGGCCACATCTTGCTAGCACCAATCTCTTATGTCGTCGTCAAGCCATTCTCTGAGGCATTTCTCTAGTTCCGGTTCCTTCCATATTTCCGAACAACACTTTTAATTTTCATCCTACATGTTGTGTGTGCCCACAGTCCCAGTTTCCTTCTCATCACCGTCTGCATCATCCTCAGGTCGTCTCCTTCTACGTGCAACCTTGTTTTGTACTTCTACGTTGGTCACTCTTTAGGTCCTGCCATTGCTCCTTTTGGTTCTTGATCATCACTCTTGGCGGATGTCGTTAAATCTGCCACGACCCGACAGCCAATTAGTGAGGTATGTCAAGTAAACAAAACATGGAAATTCGGCACGATTTGGATATAATGTGGTGGGTGGTTAATGCCCAGGTTAAGGGATGTTTCAGGCTGGACATTGGCCCATTCTAAGCACGTAAAGCCCCTTTAACTCAAGGCGAGGCGAGGGACGGGGAATCAACACGGCTGAGGCACGTGGTCATCCTGTGCACGTTTCATTCATTGCCAACCCGGCCTGGGCTGTACAACGGCTAACAAAGGGCTCCATAGGCTCATTG
Source organism: Lampetra planeri (assembly GCF_965212315.1). Classification (NCBI taxonomy): domain Eukaryota; kingdom Metazoa; phylum Chordata; class Hyperoartia; order Petromyzontiformes; family Petromyzontidae; genus Lampetra; species Lampetra planeri. The sequence continues at coordinate 226,749 of NW_027613820.1, forward strand.
GGTTAACTCCAGCTTCAATAACAATGTCCATTGTCGTTTTGTTTCTGTGTCTCGCAGTGCAATCTCGTGGCAAACGCCGCGGTGACGCACTCCACCAGCACCTCCAAGACGAACCTGAGCTTGTATTGGATCCCCCCGACTACAAATCCTCCCAGCTCCGTAGTGTTTGTGTGAGTTCACCATCACAGGGCACTCTTACACGCACATCCCACTGGATTATTATGGATATTAGTACTAATTACACGCCACAGTGGCTACGAGATGTTAACTACCTTCGCCTGGTATACAGGAAGCTGTGGGTTCGAACCCGACCCTGACGCCTCTATATTTGGAGTGTGCATGTCTCTCTCCATGTAGTCAGGTGGATTTTTTCTCCGGGTCCTCCGTTTTTTCCCTCCACATTTAGAATGGCCACACGTTTAGCGTATTTGGCTGCTATAAATTTCCACATCGGCAACTTCGATGAGCTATAATTTTTGGCCAGATCACTTCTGCAAAATATCTATATAGCTTAATGGGTCTTACCTGGTAAAATAAAAAAAATATTGGTGTAAGGAATGCCTAGAGAACCATATGAAGGGATACGGTGAGTCCTCGCTTAATGCGTGACGGTGTTCACACTACAACGCGTTTTTTCTATAATACGGTTGTTCCGTTTGGGAACGTTTATCTTGCCGTTATGTGCTGTTATAACGAGGAACGTGCCCCATTATAACGAGGAACGTGCCTGTTACAACTCGGAGACCGGTAGGGAAGACAAAGGGAGATTGGTGGAGAGGCCTTTAAGGTTCCAGAAAGGACAGAGAAGAGGACAAAAGGAGCGGGTAGAAGGGGTTCGGTGTGGTGCATTGTAACGGAGAAATTCCCTGAAGCATTATGCGCTGTGTTGAGGTGACAGAGTTCACATTGAAAGGCTTACATTGGACTGCAACTCCCTTACTTTTATATTACTCCGCTTGTCTACCTGGGAGAGTCTCGCCGAATCTCAAGACCCTTTTCTCAGGAGGGTCCTGTCAAGGTTTCGCATCTGGGGGGTGCGATCCTGCTGTACGTCATCTCTACTGAGTAATCTCCGGTTATTTGGTTTTTAAATTTCGGCGTTTATTGGCCACTAAGCAGTTGCATTGTCTTCTGATGGACGTCCTCTCCCCTAGAACATCGGGGATTGGTTCCACGTGACGACTTTTGTTTACGATTCCACATCGGCAACTCCATTGGGGAGTAGCCCCTCTCCTTGTCTCTCTCCTCTCGTGAATCATAACTAGGGGGACAGGTCGGCTAAATAAATACACAACAAACAAAATATAGTTCTGAGACCAGAGGTTATATCAAAGGGTTCTTCCGAGGGGAGTTTGCGTGCCAGCAATCATTACCAGACACGCCCCCTATCACCCTCCACGTCACGCAACACCTCAGCTCAGTCCCTCAGCACGGAGTCCACCCCAACATCTCAATTGGGGGAGTGGCCTGCTGTGCACGTGATCAATTACAGCAACACATAGTGGCAGAGCGCACAATTGTGCGTATGATTCATTACGTGTAAGCTCACACTGACGACTCTGTGGAGGCGAGGCCTCAAGTTGTTACACGCCTGACCTGTGTGTCCACCCCACAGAGCAACCGTGGTCAAGACGAAACTGGAATGGCAAATGAACGTGCAGTCGGCGAAGCTCACTGCCTCAGGTGAGTTCACGAGCGCAGTGGTGGTCCACCCAGAAGTGGCTGGGACTGATTTCCCACTCGGGTACCTTTCCGTGTGTTGGTCTGTTAGCAAGTAGTAACGAGGAGCGATGACAACATTTACAAAAATCTCATTCCCTTGTGTGTGCTGCCAGGCAACTCTGCCGGGCGTTCATCCCTCGCGGTGTCTGGGTTCTCCCTGGGCGCGCTGCTCGTGGTCGTCACAGCCGCGTGCTGCCGTTGATTCCACCGGCGAAGTTACGGAGTTCCTTCAGCAAATGCAATGGTCCGACGTGGTATCGAAATGTCGGTGGGGTGATGGGGGGTGGGCAGTGGGCCGGGTTTCTAAAATTAAACCATTCCACCAATTCCGTACATTTGTGGGTTCTTGGGGAAGGTGTTGTCTGGTTTGCATCTTAATGATTAAATATTCTGAAATTAATCATTGTCATTGTCGTCATTGTCTATGGCCGTTGTTCTCAACCTTGTGTTGGCTGCTACTGTTACCCCACTCGTTTAACTTTGTCTCAACCGAGCACCTTGCCTGACCCAACACGTTTATAAGATATAAATGTATCAATATTGAGCATGAAATGTTCATCAATTGTCCATTTCGTGAGGTATCTTTAAGAAGCAAGTAACTGCAAGCAAGACTTTGTTCACACTCGCTGGTTACTCTTGCCAACCATATTGTTTACCACCACCGAGTTTAGAAATGTATTTTATAACGTTCTAGGTTACCGTATATATTTACATTTTATCGTAGTTATTTTTATATTCGCAGATTCACACAACATGATTATTCACCAATGACTCTTCACGTATGATAGAACTTCGGACATTTATAAATCACCTCCCGTACCCCCCTGAGACATTGCCACGTGTACCCCCCCAGGGGTCCACGTACCCCCCGGTTGAGAACCACCACTCCATGGGGCAGGGTTTCCCCAAATGCAGTCCCCGCAACCAACCGACCGACCGCCGCCACGCTCCGTCCTTCCAGCATTCACAAATTTACTCCATCCCCAGTAGTCAACGGTGGCCTTGAACTCCGTGCAGACCCACCAACCCCACACCGTACACACAGCCAGCAGCGCCTTCCTCATTCTCAGGGAGATGGGGCCAAGGGGTTTAAGTCGACGGCAAATGTCGGTGGTCCGTATAATTTATTTAGGAGGGTGAAACTCAAAAGCAAAACAAACTATGGGACAAATTTGGTTAACACACAAAAAACGAGTTTGCTGCAAAACAAAATCGAATTGTTGTTTGTAAATGTTGAGCTTCAAGCGGCAAGTGGCGCAGCAGAGCTGCCGTGAGCCGGACCTGCGTGGGTGGTAGGGCTTCTTATCATAATCTCTATTTAGACTGCAGGAGGAATCCGATGAGCTATGAAGCTCTTTTTACAGCTGTCCAGTAGGGGCGGGTCAGAACGTTACAATACAAAAACACGATAGGACTGCAAAGAACAAAAAAGGTAAATAAATCACCCTAACTACAAATAAAACTAAACCATCCTACCAGACAAAGCCCACTGAGGCATTAATTTATTTTTCAAAAGCAAGATACGAAGGCTCAACATATGGCAGCGGCGTGTGAGTGAGCTGTGTGTGTGTTTAAATTGAGAGAATCTAAATATCAAATCTTTAGGCGTTACTTACTTATTAATTATATACAAACGAATTTTGCAGTGAAGAAATACCAGTTTTTCCGCATCCTCGCCCAGCAGGTTGCTGTGCCTTGCTTTGATCAGAATCGACTTTAGTGAAGTAATCCCACACCGCATGTTTCGATATTGCTCACGGTGTAATCTAGATTTGAAGTTTTCGTGACTGCAGGGATCCATACTCTTTGGTTCTTTCGGGAAAAGTCACGTAGGTATAAAAAATTCAATATGTAGTCACGACTTTCGATTTAAAGCTTTCGTGACTGGTTCTTTCGGTAAAGTCACGTAGAAGGGAAGTAATAAAATAATAAAAATAAAATTAAAAATAAAACATAATAATTATGTTTTATTTTTATTATTTTATTACTTCCCTTCTACGTGACTTTACTGAAAGAACCAAGAAGATGTAGTCACGACGTTTCGGGTGCAACACAAGCGTCCGTCATCAGGTGGAACACCCACACAGTGGCCCACTTCAGCAATTGTTTTCTTGCTGTGGATGTCCCACCTGATGACGGACGCTTGTGTTGCGTCCGAAACGTCGTGATTAAATTGATTTTATTTTTTATACCTACGTGACTTTATTGAAAGAGCCAAAGAGTATTCTTCACGGTGATTAACTGCTCCGTTTATTAACTTTAATTTTCTACTTCACTCAGATTCGAATTTTCGTTATCACCAATTCGCTACGGAACTATTAACTAACTGAATATCAATATTGTTAGACTTCGAATCTCGGTATCAACACGCGTGTAGACTGAAGCGAACGCAACACATGAAGCCAAGGCGGGCAGGCGGCTGGGAACAGACAACAGAGGCACTTTGTTGTCGTCCTGCCAAAGAGACTCCACCCACGGATGCAGATGCAGGCTGCCGTCTGTTGACATTATACAAATACACGTATATTTATTCTAATTTAAGATTTATTCACTTTGTTTATTGAGTTTAAATGTGATAAAGGCCTAGTCCGTCAGCACCTCGCCTAAAGCCCTCAGCTTTCTGTATTGTAATTTTTGTTTTGTTTTTTAATTTGTGTACATTTATGCACTTTCAAATATAAATGTACGTGTCTATATTTATTATAGTACAAATGCACGAATATTTATTCAAATTTAAGGTTTATTTACTTTGTTTATTGAGTAAAAAATTATCAAGGCCTAGTTCGCCAGCGCCTCGTCTAAAGCCCTAGGCTTCAGGCGTATTGTATTGTGTATTTATTATCCTTTAAGGTTTATTAATGAATGAGGAAGCCACTGGGGCAGATTGAAAACGACTTTCTTTAGAACAGTTTTTTTGCGTGTTGAGTTTGTTGTCCTTCCCCCGCACTTCCGATTATCACGGTCGGCTATGTACGGTGCGAAAGAAGTTCAACGTAGGTCTGCGAGCTGCTCGCACGATACGGCCTGGAGACACCCAGGACGGGTCGTAGCAGGCCTTCGGGACGTTTAAAACCGCGCAGATATTCAACTCAACACTCACAAACACCCACACACAAGCACACACACAGTGACAACAACCGCAATTTGCCACAAAGTGGCGGTGATGTCACCACGACGCTTGTGCCAGGCTATGTGCACGACCCAGGTGCCACGGCTCGACTGACACACACACTCAGACGAAGACCCCATTTAGCCTCAACGTGCTTTTGGGGCAAGTGATGTTCCCGAGCAGCATAAAGGGGGCCGGCATGGCACAGAAGGAGGTGTGTGGGTAGCACCAGGCCCGGCCGTCTTTGTCTCCCAAAGTCACAGGGAGCAGCACCCAGGGCCCTGCGGACCGCCGTGGTCGTGGTGGTGAGGAGTGACGCGTCGCTCATGCTCGTGTGAGGTGCACGGAGAGTCTGTGGCGGAGTGCTTGAGAGAGCCACGGCAGAAGGACTACGACGCCATGGCGGAGGTGACGGTGGTGAAGGAGGGCTGGCTCTACAAGCGTGCTGCAAGGATATGACTCGGACGATGAGAAATCAGGCGCAGACCACGCTCCGCTCGTTGTCCTCGAAGTTCGAGGATATGAGCACATGCAACGACCTGATCGGCAAGCACGGAGCCGCCCTTCAGCACTTGCTCAACGACCTGGAAACCCTTAAGCTGCCACCCGAGTGCAGCGAGAAGCTAAAGGCCCCCTCTCTGTATCTCTCCCCCCTTGCTCCACCCCCATCTATAACCTATATAGCCTCTTGTTACAGTAGCCCTATTGCCCACTTCAGCAATTGTTTCTTGCTGTGGTTGTCCCACCTGATGACGGATGCTTGTGTTGCGCCCGAAACGTCGTGATTTAATTTATTAAATTTTATACCTACGTGACTTTACCGAAAGAAACAAAGAGTATGGATCCCTGCAGTCACGAAAACTTCAAATCTAGAATGATCCAAATAACTACCAACCTATATAAATTTTGTCCCCGTTGATGAAAATTTTAGAAAAATTATTGAACTACCAAATTAGCAGTTTCCTGTCCGACAACAATCTATTACATCGAAACCAATCTGGGTTCCGAAAGATCTGCTGCATTAGACTCTCTGAATCACATTTACAGTAGCCTTGATAATAAGCAGTACTGCGCCAATCATTTTCTTGACTTGTCCAAAGCCTTTGATACAGTCACCCTGCTTAGTAAACGCAGTAAAATGGTTAAAAAATTACCTCTCTTCTCGCACCCAAACTGTATTCATAGATGGTTGGAGGTCAAACAGTGTTAAGATAACAAAAGGGGTTCCACAGGGTTCCATCCTCCGCCCCCTCTTGTTCTCTCTTTATGTCAATGACTTGGGCACTGACCTGGATCATTCCAGGGTAAATCTGTTTGCAGATGACACGATACTGATTACTGCTGGCCGCTCTCCAGATGACGTGATTGCTAAGCTCCAGGGTGATTTCAACAAACTACAACATCAGCGAGTTGCTCTTCCTGAATACCTCCAAATCCAAGGTGCAATGCTTCTCACTAGGACTAAAGCAGGAAGTAATTTTTCCCCAATTATATTCCGTAAATAATCATCAAATAGAGCAAGTCAAGATCTATAAGTATATTGGGGTCATCTTTGATTCAAAACTGAATTTTCAAGATCACATTGATTATATTGGTAAAAGGACAAAATTAAAATTTGGTTTTCTGTATCGACACAAGCACTGCTTCCCCCCTATGTTCCGCTTGGAATTGATAAAAGCTACCATACTGCCTCTACTTGATTACTGTGACATCGTGTATAAATCAGCCCCAAGTACTGTACTGAAGAAGCTTGACTCAATTTATCACTCGGCCTTAAGATTTGCATTGAACTGCCCGTATAGGACCCACCACTGCGATCTCTACATTGGGTCAAACGGCTTGTGCATCAGATCTTATTCATTCACGATGTACTTACAAAAAAATCTGCAGACTACCTGCTGGATCTCCTCACTGTTTCGAAGAACAAATGTGACCTAAGGTCTTCGCTCATTTACCAGCTTCACATTCCTTATTGCCGTACAAATACTGAAGGAAGGGCCATTTCTATTGATGCCCCCAGGGTCTGGAATACTATCGCCAATAAACTGCAACTTGGATCACTACCTGTGAGATAATCACTCAAAACTGCTCTAGATGAGTTGTACACCCCAAGCTGCCACTGCTATTCAGAATGGCCGGAAATCAAATGTATCGTTCTGGATGACTGCTGCGAAGTATGATCTTGAGTCTTTATTATAGTGTGCTGATCTTTAAAGGTGTATTGAAAATTTTTGATACTGCTACTGATACTTCTGCTGTTATGGAGTGACTCATGCAGCCAGCTATGGCTGCAAAGTTTGGTCGTACATGTTATGTATATCGTTCATTATTAAATTTGAATCACAGTTACTATGATCACTGTTACATTGGTTTTATAGCTTTATTTTGGTGATTTAGAAAAGTTTTGGTTTAGCCATGTCTGTTTGTTGTAGTACAGAGTTAGCCTGATTACTTTAATCTAAATTGTCTTATGGTTGTTATTGTTTGACTTGCATCCCACTGGGATTTTTGCACACCGCGTTGAAATACGGTGCTTTTTCCTGGAAGACTTTGCTGTTTTTTCCTGGATTTTACTGTTGCGTGTAGTCACTTTAAGATGTTTCTTGTTTATGTTTTTGTTTGTTGCGGTTGCACCCGAGTCAAGAGCCGCATGGCTCACAGGGTTAAACCTAATAAATGAAACTGAAAACTAAACTGAAACAAAGTGACTAATTATTTGGACATTTATAGCAGCAAAATAATCTAAACACTCGAAGCGCATTTTCTAAATGTGGAGGGAAAAAATTAACCCGTAAAAACAAAGTTTTTCACTCTAAATCCTTTATATGCGTGGCGGCTAGAGTCCTCTCGTCCTCTGGCTTGAGATGGCTGCCACCTATGGGTCAGATGAATGCCTGCCACCATTAAGCAATTGGTAATTAAATATAATTTATTTTTCCTAAAAAGTGTAAAATTTTGGAAAATTTTTTTCACGAAAATACATTGTCACGCACAACGAGTCTGTGTGCAAAATGTCAGCTCGATTGGATCACGGGGAGTGGGTTAAAAAACGACCGAAAGATTTGCACGGTCGTAAGCAAGCAAGCAAGTGAACTTAATATAAAGGATTTAAAAACCGGACGACGCGGAGAAACAATTCACGCGACCACAGGGAGGACGTGCAAACCCCACATAGACACAGGCGTCAGGGTCGGGATCGAACCCCCGACCTCCTACATACCAGGCGAGGAGGATAGCATCTCGTCACCGTGGCACCCCTTCAATAAATAAAGTAGACAAGTTCAGATTGCACCATCAGTTCCGACCCTTATACTCGAGAGATGAGGGGAGCAGACAAACAAAAGGGGGACCACATTGGTCAACGCAGAACATTGCACAATATTTTTTAATTGTGTTGAAGCGCAAGGTGTGGTGGTCTCGTCGTTGCGCTGTCAGCGGGGACTCGAAGCGAACGTCGCAGCCCTGAATGACCCCTTGCCGGGAGGACGAACCCCGCGCAGTAGCGCGGTGTCGGTCAGAGAACCGCGACGACCCCTGCTGTATCTTTGCGTGTGACGAGATGTTAACTACCTCGCCTGGTATACAGGAGGTTCGTGGGTTCCGTCCCTACCCCGATGATGCATGTTGTATGTTTGTAGTTTGTATGTCTGTCTCTCACCCTCCCCGTGTGGATTTTTCTCCCGCGACCTCCGTTTTCTTTTGGTTCTCTACGTTTAGAAACGGAGGAAAGCAACTGAAATATTTTTTTTTACCAGGTGAAAGCCCACTGAGCCATATATTTATAAATAACGCGATCTAACCCACAAACCTTTATTATGAATAGTACTGGTCGCGAAAGCCTACGTGTTAAACTGAGCCAAACACATAGCTCTATTTAAGAAGCGACCTGAACATGACAAATGATTTATCAAGGAAGTGGCTTCTCGTCACGCCTTGCACGTCAGCAGAATTCGAAATATTGCTAAATTTCCATTGCGCAAACTCTGTCTAAATCGCTGTGGCACCGGTGACCAATGAGTGCCCCCGTTTTTGTCCACTCCACGCTGTGGCCCCTATACCCCCTCATCCCTCCATTGTATAAGAAGCCCTGGCGCCCACGCAGGTCCGGCTCACAGCACCTATGCTGCTCCACTCACCGTTTGCGTGCAGAACGATCGCAAACACCAACAATTTTAACATTTGAACAAAATACATTTTCATTATTGTTTGGTTGTATGCTGTTAACCTTCGCCGGCTTATATTTTAAAATTTGGCCCCAGCATTTATTTTTGCTCAAAGTTTTTGAGTTTTACTATCCGAAATAAATGAATATTGACCACTAACATTTGTAGTCGACAAACCCTGTGGCCTCGTCTCTCTCTGGGAATGATGGAGGCGCTGCTGGCTGTGTGGATGGTGGGGTTGGTGGGTCTGCACGGAAGTCAGGGCTTCCCTGGTGGAGCTCCATCATCTTCCTGCACCGATATGGTTCCAGATCACGGCTCCAACACACTGACCGGCACACCATACTCCATCGTAACCAACAGCAGCACCTTCACCTCTGGCACCAAGGTTAACGGTGAGTGAATGACCCCACCAACCACCACCACCCCGACACAACTCCCTACGCTCGTCGACTGTACGCACGTTGAGCTTCTTTCACACCGAACGTAGCCAACCGTGCCAGTCGCAGGTGCGGATTCCTCCAGCCCGTATCGCGGACTCAGTCGACAAGACTGACCGCTCCTCATCTGCACGGCGTTCAACCATCACGGATCCCTCACTCACTCAGCTATAGAGTAGCTTGGCAAGCGAGCAGACGCTACTGAGTTGTACTCTACTTAATTACGACAGGGCAGCCTCGATTTACGAAAATAAATTTTTCATAAGTCAGAATAGCGTACCGTGTTGCCCATACAGAGTTTCGATAGAACCTCGCGCTGACTCAGAAAAATGTCTGCGTGTAGTCTCCAGTGGCGAAGCCGACTTGTCATAAAGGGCCCTGTACATCTCCAATTCAAGAGTGCGCTGGGCATAAAAGCACTGGGAATTGAAAACGAACCTGTTTGTCCACATTAACTGTGGAGTCATCACGGCCACAGCTCGTGCCACGAAAAGGGTGAGTAGCACGACAGCCGAGCTAAGGTGGCGGGGCTGTGAGCGTCTCACAAATTGTCGCCTCCTTGTGTCTGTCCACAGTCACCATCGTGGGCACCTTCAAGGGCTATTTCCTGCAAGCACGAATACCCGACACCACGACCATCGTGGGCACATGGGACACCCCACCTACAGGCAACAAATTCGTACAGGTGACTCAGCCCACGGTTGACATCATACTCATAATCACGATCCATGGGCAGATAGCCCGTAGGTGTCCACTGCACATCTCTTCATTTGTTTCCACTTTCCTTTGCCTTGTGCAACATGCTCAAGTAGTGGCCACATCTTGCTAGCACCAATGTCTTATGTCGTCAAGCCATTCTCTGAGGTCTTTCTCCCTTTCCGGTGTTTTTCATATTTCCGAAAAACACTTTTAATTTTCATCCTACATGTTGTGTGCCCACAGTCCCAGTTTCCTTCTCATCACCGCCTGCATCCTCCTCAGGTCGTCTTCTTCTACGTGCAACCTTGTTTTTTACTTCTACGTTAGTCACTCTTTGGGTTCTGCCATTACTCCTTTTGGCTTTGCGATCCTCACTGTTATGTATTCCATGCAGTCGTGTGTAGACTTCCCATTTATACAAATTCCTTTACCCATAAGAAGTTATTGAGTTACATCTCGTAAATGTGTCGTTAAATCCGCCACAACCCGACTCAGCCAATTTGTAAGGTTTGTCCAGTAAACAAAACATGGAAATTCGGCACGATTTGAATAGAATGTGGTGGGTGGTTAATGCGCGGGTTAGGGGATGTTTCAGGCTGGGCATTGGCACATGCTAAGCACACAAAGCCCCTTTAACTCAAGGCGAGGCGAGGGATGAGGGATAAACACGACTGGGGCACGTGGTCATCCAGTGCACGTTTCCTTCATTGCAAACCCGGCCTGGGCTGTACAATGGCCCACAAAGGGCTACATAGGCTTATCAGGTTAATTCCAGCTTCAATAACAATGTCCATTGTCGTTTAATTTCTATCTCGCAGTGCAATTCCGTGGCAAACGACGCAATGACGCACTCCAGCAGAACCTCCAAGACGAATCTGGGCTTGTATTGGATCCCCCCGACTACAAACCCTCCCAGCTCCGTAGTGTTTGTGTGAGTTCACTGTCACAGGGCACTCTTATAAGCACAACGCACTGGATTATTATGGATATTAGTACTAATTACACGCCACAGTGGCTACGAGATGTTAACTACCTTCACATGGTATACAGGAAGCTGTGGGTTCGATCCTGACCCCGACGCCTATATATTTGGAGTGTGCATGTCTCTCTCCATGTGGTCACGTGGGTTTTTCTCCGGGTCCTCCGGTTTTCCCTCCACATTTAGAATGGCCACATGTTTAGAGTATTTGGCTGCTATAAATTTCCACATCAGCCACTTCGATGAGCTATATAGCTCAATGGGTCTTATCAGGTAAAATAAAAAAAATATATTATTGGTGTAAGGAAGGCCTAGTGAACCCTATGAAGGGATACAGTGAGTCCTCGCTTAATGCGTGACGGTGTTCACACTACAACGCGTTTTTTCTATAACACGGTTCTTCCATTTGGGAACGTTTATCTTGCCGTTATGTGATGTTATAACGAGGAACGTGCCCCATTATAACGCAGTACGTGCCTGTTACATCGCGGAGACCGGTAGGGAAGACAAAGGGAGATTGGTGGAGAGGCCTTTAAGGTTCCAGAAAGGACAGAGAAGACAAAAGGAGCGGGTAGAAGGGGTTCGGTGTGGTGTATTGTAATGGAGCAATTCCCTGAAGCGTTATGCGCTGTGTTGAGGTGACAAAGTTCACGTTGAAAGGCTTACCTTGGACTGCAACCCCCTTACTTTAATATTACTCCGCTTGTCTACCTGGGAGAGTCTCGCCAAATCTCAAGACCCTTTTCTCAGGAGGGTCCTGTCAAGGTTTCGCATCTGGGGGGTGCGATCCTGCAGTACGTCATCTCTACTGAGTAATCTCCAGTTATTTGTTTTTTAAATTTCGGCGTTTTTTGGCCACTAAGCGGTTGCATTGTCCTCCGATGGACGTCCTCTTCCCAAGAGCATCGGGGATTGGTTCCACTCGACGACTTTTGTTTACGATTCCACATCGGCAACTCCATTGGGGAGTAGCCGGCCCTCCTTGTCTCTCTCCTCTCGTGAATCGTAACTAGGGGGACAGGTCGGCTAAATAAATACACAACAAATAAAATATAGTTCTGAGACCAGAGGTTATATCAAAGGGTTCTTCCGAGGGGCGTTTGCGTGCCAGCAATCATGACCAGACACGCCCTCTATCACCCTCCGCGTCACGCAACACCTCAGCTCAGTCTCTCAGCACGGAGTCCACCCCAACATCTCAATTGGGGGAGTGGCCTGCTGTGCACGTGAGCAATTACAGCAACACATAGTGGTAGAGCGCACAATTGTGCGTATGATTCATTACGTGTAAGCTCACACTGACGACTCTGTAGAGGCGAGGCCTCAAGTTGTTACACGCCTGACCTGTGTCCACCCCACAGAGCGACCGTGGTCAAGACGGAACCCGAATGGCAAATGAACGTGCAGTCGGCGAAGGTCAATGCCTCAGGTGAGTTCAGTGGCAGGGTTTTTTTTTCTTCTTGGTTCTTTCGGTAAAGTCACGTAGAAGGGAAGTAATAAAATAATAAAAATAAAACATAATAAAACAATTCTCACGACGTTTCGGCCACAACGCAAGCAGCCATCCTCAGGCGAAGAATGAAACACCCCAAGCTTGGAGCGTATATTTAAGCTGGGTTAGAGGGGGGGGAGGTGGGAAGAAGAGCGCCTAAACAAAATAATTTGCATATCAAGAGGAATTCAGCATATGGAAAATGCGTAGGAGGTGGGCGGGGGGGGTTCCAAATCAATACTATGCCCGTGCATTATGCAGGATTAGCAGCATCAAAGGGGGGGGGGGGAAGTGGGGGAGCATTAACAAAGGAAAGGAATGTTAATAGTATGTAGCTGTAGTTACTAAACAACCACGTAAAAAACTACAGTATAAACTGCATGACAAACTAAAGTATAAACTACATAGCATCATCAGTAAACTTACTATACTCTACAATAAGCTGAGTTACTAACAGTAAGTAATACATGAAAAATTCTACGTTGTAAAAAATTATATAATATGCTTCCATCTAAACTTTATTCTCTTACATCACACGCGTCTATACCGTACTATATACTTCCATAGGCAAAACCAACATTAAATTACATACTGTATTGCTATAAACCACCCTATACCTTATACATTTTTAATATAACACTATGTATTATTCTACCCACCCTAATGTGTATCAAAATGGTTTATTACGTCCTTCCAGTGATTGCTAAGCCAGAATCCATCTTCTCGGTTAAAATTGTCTCTGTGTTTGTAAATGTGGATCGCCTCATGTACGAATCTCTCATGATAGCCAGATGGCTTGCAGAGAACCTCTGTCTTGGAGAAGTCAATGTCATGTGAGCCCACTGAGTTGTAACAGTGATCTGCCACGGCTGAGGTGTTTGTCCTACAGTGTTTCAGGTCAGCTTTATGTTCACGGATGCGGTCCGAGACATGTCGTTTGGTTTCCCCAATGTAACTGCTACCACAGAGGCAACTTAGTTTGTAGACACCAGGGTACTGTATGTCTGGAACCACATCTTTTACAGACGGTACCAGATCACGGATTTTATGTACTGTGTTGAATCGGACCTGGTTCAGTACATAAAATCACAGTACATAAAATCCGTGATCTGGTACCGTCTGTAAAAGATGTGGTTCCAGACATACAGTACCCTGGTGTCTACAAACTAAGTTGCCTCTGTGGTAGCAGTTACATTGGGGAAACCAAACGACATGTCTCGGACCGCATCCGTGAACATAAAGCTGACCTGAAACACTGTAGGACAAACACCTCAGCCGTGGCAGATCACTGTTACAACTCAGTGGGCTCACATGACATTGACTTCTCCAAGACAGAGGTTCTCTGCAAGCCATCTGGCTATCATGAGAGATTCGTACATGAGGCGATCCACATTTACAAACACAGAGACAATTTTAACCGAGAAGATGGATTCTGGCTTAGCAATCACTGGAAGGACGTAATAAACCATTTTGATACACATTAGGGTGGGTAGAATAATACATAGTGTTATATTAAAAATGTATAAGGTATAGGGTGGTTTATAGCAATACAGTATGTAATTTAATGTTGGTTTTGCCTATGGAAGTATATAGTACGGTATAGACGCGTGTGATGTAAGAGAATAAAGTTTAGATGGAAGCATATTATATAATTTTTTACAACGTAGAATTTTTCATGTATTACTTACTGTTAGTAACTCAGCTTATTGTAGAGTATAGTAAGTTTACTGATGATGCTATGTAGTTTATACTTTAGTTTGTCATGCAGTTTATACTGTAGTTTTTTACGTGGTTGTTTAGTAACTACAGCTACATACTATTAACATTCCTTTCCTTTGTTAATGCTCCCCCACTTCCCCCCCCCCCCCTTTGATGCTGCTAATCCTGCATAATGCACGGGCATAGTATTGATTTGGAACCCCCCCCGCCCACCTCCTACGCATTTTCCATATGCTGAATTCCTCTTGATATGCAAATTATTTTGTTTAGGCGCTCTTCTTCCCACCTCCCCCCCCTCTAACCCAGCTTAAATATACGCTCCAAGCTTGGGGTGTTTCATTCTTCGCCTGAGGATGGCTGCTTGCGTTGTGGCCGAAACGTCGTGAGAATTGTTTTATTATGTTTTATTTTTATTATTTTATTACTTCCCTTCTACGTGACTTTACCGAAAGAACCAAGAAGATGAATCCCTGCAGTCACGAAAGCTTTAAATCGAAAAATGGCAGGGTTTTATTTCTCACTCGGGTGACTTTCCGTGTGTTGGTCTGTAACTTCCCCCCCTCTCCTGCATGGGTTTCCTCGGAGTTCTCCGGTTTCTTCCAATGTGACTGGTATTGGTCAAGCATCTCAATATGGAATTACCTGCAACATGTCCTGCTCCTCATAGACAAACATTCCCCGTATAGCCTTAACAGACTGGTGGGGCAAGTGCTGTTAGCGAGTCGCAGCACTTATTAAGGCCGGCATGGCATACGTGGGGGTGTATGGCCAGAACCACACCCGGCCGCTTTTGTCACCCTCGCCACAATGTTTACACACACCAGGAATCAATTTGAGGCTGAGTTGATCTAGGGGAGGCTCAGGACCAGTTAAGATAACTGTCACCGATGTGGATGGCCATGAGCGGGAAACGAACTCGGGTCACCGGGTCTACAGCGCAGCGTGCTAACCGCCAAATTCTGCTCCCCCAACTCATAAACTACCGTGACACGCAGCGCCTCCCTTCGCATGAGCCTTGTGTTGTTAGAACGGCGCAATTACTGAATGAACTCTATCATATCAAAGGTCGCATGGCAACCGCCGTTGAGTAGCGCTCGTGACCTTTGAAAAGCACCCAGAGACCTGCTCCATGCCGGCAGCGCCCATTCACAATGATCCACCGGCGCCATCGAAGCCCACAAACTTCCTTCCGAACGTACGTCAGTGACAAAATTCGTGCTCACGCGTGTGCGAGCACCCGGAAAAACCCCTACATGTGTACGCAGGGGACAACACTCTGTCCCATACAGATAGGCCAGATGGGTAATACTGCAGTCCGCACCTTGCTGCGCCACCTTCTCCTGGCGAGCCAGGGATATGGGGCACCTCCTCGACGCCCATGTGGAGGGAGTTTTACAATGTTGCGTGTGACCCCTCACCCCCGATAAGCATGGCTGGCTACGTACGGTGCGAATGAAGTTCAACATACATACGTGATCCACAAACTCTCGTTGACTCCACAGCGCTGAATCGCAGGCATGCATAGCCACAAAACCAGGCCTTGCAAGTGGTGGATAAGGCTTAACATACAAAAACTTTCTCTGTCTGTTTTGTGTGAGAGGAGCGATGACAATATTTACAAAACCTCATTCCCTTGTGTGTGTTGCAGGTTATGTAGCCACAACCAAGCCACCAGCTAAGACCACAGCCAAGCCACCAGCTAAGACTACAGCCAAACCACCAGCTAAGACCACAGCCAAGTCACCAGCTAAGACCACAGCCAAGCCACCAGCTAAGACCACAACCAAGGCACCGGCTAAGACCACAGCCAAGCCACCAGCTAAGGCCACAGCCAAGCCACCAGCTACGACCACAACCAAGCAACCAGCTACGACCACAACCAAGCCACCAACTAAGACCACAACCAAGCCAGGCAACTCTGCCGGGCGTGCGGCCCTCGCCATGTCTGGGTTCTCGCTGGGCGCGCTGCTCGTGGTCTTCACAGCCGCGTGCTGCCGTTGATTCCACCGGCGAAGTCACGGAGTTCCTTCAGCGCGTGCAACGATCCCTAGAAGTAACGATCTTTGGTGGGGGGTGGCGGGGAGGGTGGGCAATGGGCCGGATTCCTAACTTCATTCACAATCCGGCAAAACAACTCGTATCGCTGCGACGAGGTGATTCGGTTGGAACGAGCGGAGAGGGGCGGGCGCCATCCACTCGGACCGAGCGTCCAAAGAGACCACGAGTCCCCAGGGCTCTCCGTTCGCCCCACGTTCACTCTCTTGCACTCTCGCTCACAGCGCACCTCCGGTCCCTCGTGACCCTGCCTCTCCACTCCCTCTCCACTCCAGCTCAACGAAAAATCTCCACCAGCACTGAAGCGTCTGCGTCCCCCAAATACATCTCCTTCTCTCCTCCCCCTGTCGTCCTTGCTTCTCTTACCCCCCCCCCGCACGCCCCTTCCTTCTCGAATCTTCTCCTGTCCCAGATATGCCCGGTCACTCCGTAGCCTTGGCAACGCCCGCCAAATTCCCCCCCCCCCCCTTCGGTTCCTTCCTCGCGTAACGCCCCCACCTCATCAGCTGATCTCCATGGCAACTCCCGCCACCACTCATCCTCGAGACCTTTGTCCCGACGTCACTTGGCCGCCTTCTATCCATCGACACCTGTACACTCACCCCGTTGTCTCCCCCTCATACCATCCTCACTCTAGCCAGGCTCCATTTTGTCCCCCGCCACCCCAACACCAAAACTCTTGAGGCCTGTCCCCGGGTGTAACTTTAACCCCATCACTGTCGATCGCCACCGAACCCCCTTTGACACGAGCCCGGTGAGAGCATTCCACCGTGCCATTTGTGGGTGCTGAGGGAAGGTGTTATCTGGGTTACATCTTAATCATTAAATAATATTCTAAAATTAATCATTGTCATCGTTGTCATTGTCTATGGCAGTTGTTCTCAACCTTGTGTTGCCGTTACTGTTACCCCACTCATTGAATTTTGTCTCAACCGAGCACCTTGCCCGACCCAACACTGTTCTGAGAAATAAATGTATGAATAATGAGCATAAATATTTTAACAAATTGTCTATTTCGTGAGGTATCTTTAACGAACTAGTAACTGCAAGCAAGACTTAATTTGTTCACACTCGCTGGTTACTCTTGGCAACCATATTGTTTACCATCACTGAGTTTAGAAAGGTATTTTATGACGTTCTAGGTTACCGTATATATTCACATTTTCTCGTAGTTATTTTTTCTTGGCAGATTCACACAACATGATTATTCACCAATGACTCTTCACGTATTATAGAATTTCAGATATTTATAAATCACCTCGCATCCCCCTCTGGGACATTGCCACGTGTACCCCCTAGGGGTCCACGTACCCCCCGGTTGAGAACCACCACTCCGTGGGGCAGGGTTTCCCCAAATGCAGTCCCCGCAACCAACCGACCGACCGCCGCCACGCTCCGTCCTTCCAGCGTTCACAAATTTACTCCATCCCCATTCAACGGTGGCCTTGAACTCCGTGCAGACCCACCAACCCCACACCGTACACACCAGTGGCGGCTCCTGCAAAATCTCTCAGGGGGGGCAAATGTCTGGATGATTGATAAGGATAAGGTCCACCCATGCAATGGATAAATTAACAGCTTAGGCATGTAAAGGCAACTTCACTTCTTTAATATGAATGAAAAATAAAGTGACTCTTACAATACATCTTGTTTGTTTCTATACTCACTAATAATATACAATCCACTCAAGTTTCTTATATTAAAAATTCCACTAGGTGGCGACAAATTATATTGTTGGATGAAACGTGCTTACGTATGATGACGTAAGCACGTTAGGGCGAGCCCTCCCGGAAGCCATAGAGAATGCATTGCAGCGCCCCCGTTCGAAAAAAAACATCTTTGAATGTAAGTCTATGGGGCCACTCGGGGCGATTCTCAGCCGGAGTGAAATCGCCCAAAAAGAGGCGGTACTCCACAGAACGTGACATGACGCTTATTTGGACTATATCCAGAGGCACAGTGACGGCTAGCGTGACTCTGTGGTTGAATGACATTGGTGGTGCGTCGCCCAATCGCCCTAATGAAGAAACCGCCCCTGGTACACACAGCGAATAGCAGCGCCTCCATCGTTCCCGGGGAGACTGTGCCTAGGGGTTGAAGTCGACAGCAAATGTCGGTGGTCAGTAGAATTTATTTAGGAGGGTAAAACTCGAAAGAAAAAAAAACTATTGGACAAATTTGGTTAACACACAAAAAAAATGAGTTTGCTGCAAAACAAAATAGAATCGTTGTTGTTTGTAAATGTTCTGAACTTCAAGCGGCAAGTGGCGGAGCAGAGCTGCCGTGAGCCGGACCTGCGCGGGTGGCAGGGCTTCTCATCATAATCTCTATTTAGACTGCAGGAGGAATCCGATGAGCTATGAAGCTCTTTTTCACAGATGTCCAGTAGGGGCAGGTCAAAACGTTACAATACAAAAACACGATAGGACTGCAAAGAACAATAAAGGTAAATAAATCACCCTAACTACAAATAAAACTAAACCATCCTACCAGACAAAGCCCACTGAGGCATTAATTTATTTTTCAAAAGCAAGATACGAAGGCTCAACATATGGCAGCGGCGTGTGAGTGAGCTGTGTGTGTGTTTAAATTGAGAGTATCTTAATATCAAATCTTTAGGCGTTACTTACTTAGTAATTATATACAAACGAATTTTGTAGTGAAGAAATACCAGTTTTTCCGCATCCTCGCCCAGCAGGTTGCTGTGCCTTGCTTTGATCAGAATCGACTTTAGTGAAGTAATCCCACACCACATGTTTCGATATTCTTCACGGTGTAATCTAGATTTGAAGTTTTCGTGACTGCAGGGATCCATACTCTTTGGTTCTTTCGGGAAAAGTCACATAGGTATAAAAAATTCAATATGTAGTCACGACGTTTTGGGTGCAACACAAGCGTCCGTCATCAGGTGGAACACCCACACAGTGGCCCACTTCAGCAATTGTTTTCTTGCTGTGGATGTCCCACCTGATGATGGACGCTTGTGTTGCGTCTGAAACGTCGTGATTAAATTGATTTTATTTTTTATACCTACGTGACTTTATTGAAAGAACCAAAGAGTATTCTTCACGGTGATTAACTGCTCCGTTTATTAACTTTAATTTTCTACTTCACTCAGATTCGAATTTTCGTTATCACCAATTCGCTACGGAACTATTAACTAACTGAATATCAATATTGTCAGACTTCGAATCTCGGTATCAACACGCGTGTAGACTGAAGCGAACGCAACACATGAAGCCAAGGCGGGCAGACGGCTGGGAACAGACAACAGAGGCACTTTGTTGTCGTCCTGCCAAAGAGACTCCACCCACGGATGCAGATGCAGGCTGCCGTCTGTTGACATTATACAAATACACGTATATTTATTCTAATTTAAGATTTATTCACTTTGTTTATTGAGTTTAAATGTGATAAAGGCCTAGTCCGTCAGAACCTCGCCTAAAGCCCTCAGCTTTCTGTATTGTAAATTTGTTTTCGTTTGTTAATTTGTGCATATTTATGCACTTTCAAATATAAATGTACGTGCCTATATTTATTATAGTACAAATGCACGGATATTTATTCAAATTTAAGGCTTATTTACATTCTCTTAGTTCTTTCGGTAAAGTCACGTAGGTAAAAAATGAAATAAAAATTAATAAAAATAAAACAATAAAAATCACGACGTTTCGGAGGCAACACAAATCTCCGTCATCAGGTGGGACCGTCACAGCCAGATTTGCTGCATCAAGTGAGGGAGGGATTCAAGATGTAAGCTCTTAAGTACCAGTTAAGGGGGAGGGAGGGGAGGGGCTTATCAGACGAAGACCCCATTTAGCCTCAACGTGCTTTTGGGGCAAGTGATGTTCCCGAGCAGCATAAATGGGGGCCGGCATGGCACAGGAGGAGGTGTGTGGGTAGCACCAGGCCCGGCCGTCTTTGTCTCCCAAAGTCACAGGGAGCAGCACCCAGGGCCCTGTGGACCGCCGTGGTCGTGGTGGTGAGGAGTGACGCGTCGCTCATGCTCGTGTGAGGTGCACGGAGAGTCTGTGGCGGAGTGCTTGAGAGAGCCACGGCAGAAGGACTACGACGCCATGGCGGAGGTGACGGTGGTGAAGGAGGGCTGGCTCTACAAGCGTGCTGCAAGCATATGACTCGGACGATGAGAAATCAGGCGCAGACCACGCTCCGCTCGTTGTCCTCGAAGTTCGAGGATATGAGCACATGCAACGACCTGATCGGTAAGCACGGAGCCGCCCTCCAGCGCTCGCTCAACGACCTGGAAACCCTTAAGCTGCCACCCGAGTGCAGCGAGAAGCAAGGCCGTCAATGAGCGCGCAACCCTTTTCCGCTTCACCTCCAATGCTAGGATCAATAGTGATCTCTTGCTCTAATGTCATATTGAGGGCGGTGCTCATCTCCAAAAACTCAAGCACACGGGCGAGAAGCCGTGCATGTGTGACGAGTGCAGCAAGACGTTTCTCGCGCTCGGCCTACAAGTATTTTTTTCGCTTGTGTGTTAAACTGTGTGTACCCTTGATATTTTAAAGATGGCAGTTCTCCTGCTGCTGTGTATCCTACTGCTGTACCTCCTAGTCATATTTAGTGCCACACTCAACTCTACCACCAGCAACCCTCGTTATTTCTCGTCCATACTTGTTGCTCAATTTGCCACTACACCTGCTAATGAAACAGCTTATAGACACTTCTACACTCCATCATTTTATCCTTTTAAACCCTATCTCTGTCCCATTACTTCACCAGCACTCCTTCCAAACTTCATTCTGCTCTTAAAAATGTCCCCATCTGTGAGCTGCTGCTATTCGTCCAAGGTTCGCCGCTCTTCATCCTTTCACAGAAAATACCTGTGCAAACTATTAATTATACTTTTCTTATTTCTCGGAGGTATTGAGCTTCATCCTGGCCCAAATGTAAAGAACTCATATAATTCTGTAGATTTTTCTGGCAGAAAAGGTGTTGGTGTTCTACATGTCAACATCTGAGGGCTTGTGATTAAATTAAGTCAACTAAAACTAGAAGTGGCAAATCTGGACCCGGACATTTTTTGCCTTACAGAAACATTTCTCACTCCTTCCGTAAATGACTTGCAGATTAAGATTGACAACTACAACCTTTTTCGGCTTGACCGAGGGTCTAAAGGAGGTGAAATTGCCATCTATGTTCGTAATACTATTGCATGTTCACCAGCTCACTCCTTGTTAAAAAAAATAGTTTTGAAGGTCTGGCTCTCAGAATAACTCTCCCAAATAATCAACAGATATTGGTAGTGTGCTGCTATAGACCGCCTAGTGGTAAGGATGTTGAAGCTGTGTCTGTGTAGTGGGTTCTATTTATTAAACGGTAAGTAATATAACACTGTACATGAGGTGGTGACCACCTTCCTCAACTCACTAACACTCTGGAACGCGACACAGACTGGACCAGGCAGGCAACAAAGTTTTTCACTATAAATCCTTTATATGCGTGGCGGCTAGAGTCCTCTCATCCTCTGGCTTGAGATGGCTGCCACCTATGGGTCAGATGATTGTTTGCCACCATTAAGCAATTGGTAATTAAACATTTAATTTGTTTTCCATAAACAGTGTAAAATTTTGGAATTTTTTTTTCACGAAAATTAATTGTCACACACAACGAGTCTGTGTGGAAAATGTCAGCTCGATTGGATCACGGGAAGTGGCTTTACAAAACGAGCAAAATATTTGCACGGTCCTAAGCAAGCAAGCGAACTTAATATAAAGGATTTAAAAATATATTCGCCTGTGAAGGACGCGGGGATCGATCTCGCGACCTTTGGCATAGAAAGCGAGGGCGCTATCAACTGCGCTACTCCGCCACGGCCTGTGGAGGGGTTACGTTCTGGGCTCTTACACTGTGACGTTCAGCCAAAGCCACGAATGAGTTCTATTTGAATATATGTAAAATAAAAATGTTTTGCCTAAAAAGTGTAAAATTTTGGGAATTTTTTTTCACGAACATTAATTGTCACGCACAACGAGTCTGTGTGGAAAATGTCAACTCGATTGGATCACGGGAAGTGGGTTAAAAAACGACCAAAAGATTTACACGGTCGTAAGCAAGCAAGCAAGCACGCAAGCACGCAAGCAAGCAAGCAAGCGAACTTAATATAAAGGATTTAAAAAGGGACCACATTGGTCACGAGGGGCCACGGCTGCTCGGAAAAATTGTGCAGCGCAGAACATTGCGCAATATTTCTCAATTCTGCTGAAGCGCAAGGTGTGGTGGTCTCGTCGTTGCGCTGTCCGCGGGGACTCGAAGCGAACGTCGCAGCCCCGAATGACCCCGTCCCGAGCGAGAGGACGAACCCCGCGCAGCAGCGCGGTGTTGGTCAGAGGACCGCGACGATGCCTGCTGTATATTTGCGTGTGACGAGATGTTAACTACCTCGCCTGATATGCAGGAGGTTCATGGGTTCGATTCCGACCCTGACGATGCCTGTTGTATATTTGTGTTGCGAGATGTTGACAACCTCGCCTGGTATACAGGAAGTCGTGAGTTTCGTCGCAATGATGATTCCTGTTGTATGTTTGTAGTTTGCATGTCTGTCCCCCCTTCCCGTGCTTGTGTGGATTTTTGTCCCGTGTCCTCCGTTTTTTTTGCTCTCCACATTTAGAAACATGCATTTAGTAGTAGTAGGAAAGCAACTAAAATTTGTATTTTTACCAGGTAAAAGCCCAGAGCCATATACATAGCTCTTTTTAAGAAGCTACCTGGACATGACAAATGATTGCTCAAGGAAGTGGCCTCTCGTCACGCCAGAATTCAAAATATTTCAAAATTTCCATTGCGTCATTTTTTGTCCGAATCGCCGTTGCACTGGTGACCAATGTGGTCCCCCTGTCTTTGTCCACTCCTCGCTGTAGCCCCTCTACCCCCATCTCTCGATTATAAGAAGCCCTTTGCCCACGCAGTTCCGGCTCAAAGCGCCTCTGCTGCTCCACTCGCTGCTTGTGCGCAGAACATTCGCAAACACCAACAATTCGAAAATTTGAACCATGTTTTTAAGCACCAAGCTCATTTTTTTATTTTGGGTTTTTGTGTTAATCTTTGCCAGCTTATATTTTCAAATTCATCCCCAAACTTGATTATTTTTGTTTAGTTTTACCATCTGAAATAAATTAATGCTGACCCGTGGCCTCGTCTCTCTCTGGGAATGATGGAGGCGCTGCTGGCTGTGTGGATGGTGGGGTCGGTTGGTCTGCACGGAACTCAGGGCTACCCTGGTGGAGCTCCATCAACTGCCTGCACTGATATGGTCCCACAGCACCGCACCAACACACTGACAGGCACACCCTACTCCATCGTCACTAAAAGAAGAACTTTCGCCTCTGGCACCAAGATTAAAAAATTAACCCGTAAAAACAAAGTTTTTCACTATAAATCCTTTATATGCGTGGCGGCTAGAGTCCTCTCGTCCTCTGGCTTGAGATGGCTGCCACCTATGGGTCAGATGATTGTCTGCCACCATTAAGCAATTGGTAATTAAACATTTAATTTGTTTTCCATAAACAGTGTAAAATTTTGGAATTTATTTTTCACGAAAATTAATTGTCACACACAACGAGTCTGTGTGGAAAATGTCAGCTCGATTGGATCACGGGAAGTGGCTTTAAAAAACGAGCAAAATATTTGCACGGTCCTAAGCAAGCAAGCGAACTTAATATAAAGGATTTAAAAATATATTCGCCTGTGGAGGACGCGGGGATCGATCTCGCGACCTTTGGCATAGGAAGCGAGGGTGCTACCAACTGCGCTACTCCGCCACGGCCTGTGGAGGGGTTACGTTCTGGGCTCTTACACTGTGACGTTCAGCCAAAGCCACGAATGAGTTCTATTTGAATATATGTAAAATAAAAATGTTTTGCCTAAAAAGTGTAAAATTTTGGGAATTTTTTTTCACGAACATTAATTGTCACGCACAACGAGTCTGTGTGGAAAATGTCAACTCGATTGGATCACGGGAAGTGGGTTAAAAAACGACCAAAATATTTACACGGTCGTAAGCAAGCAAGCAAGCACGCAAGCACGCAAGCAAGCAAGCAAGCGAACTTAATATAAAGGATTTAAAAAGGGACCACATTGGTCACGAGGGGCCACGGCTGCTCGGAAAAATTGTGCAACGCAGAACATTGCGCAATATTTCTCAATTCTGCTGAAGCGCAAGGTGTGGTGGTCTCGTCGTTGCGCTGTCCGCGGGGACTCGAAGCGAACGTCGCAGCCCCGAATGACCCCGTCCCGAGCGAGAGGACGAACCCCGCGCAGCAGCGCGGTGTTGGTCAGAGGACCGCGACGATGCCTGCTGTATATTTGCGTGTGACGAGATGTTAACTACCTCGCCTGATATGCAGGAGGTTCATGGGTTCTATTCCGACCCTGACGATGCCTGTTGTATATTTGTGTTGCGAGATGTTGACAACCTCGCCTGGTATACAGGAAGTCGTGAGTTTCGTCGCAATGATGATTCCTGTTGTATGTTTGTAGTTTGCATGTCTGTCCCCCCTTCCCGTGCTTGTGTGGATTTTTGTCCCGTGTCCTCCGTTTTTTTTGCTCTCCACATTTAGAAACATGCATTTAGTAGTAGTAGGAAAGCAACTAAAATTTTTATTTTTACCAGGTAAAAGCCCAGAGCCATATACAAAGCTCTTTTTAAGAAGCTACCTGGACATGACAAATGATTGCTCGAGGAAGTGGCCTCTCGTCACGCCATGCGCTTCAGCAGAATTCAAAATATTTCAAAATTTCCATTGCGTCATTTTTTGTCCGAATCGCCGTTGCACTGGTGACCAATGTGGTCCCCTGTCTTTGTCCACTCCTCGCTGTGGCCCCTCTACCCCCATCTCTCGATTATAAGAAGCCCTTTGCCCACGCAGTTCCGGCTCAAAGCGCCTCTGCTGCTCCACTCGCTGCTTGTGCGCAGAACATTCGCAAACACCAACAATTCGAAAATTTGAACCATGTTTTTAAGCACCAAGCTCATTTTTTTATTTTGGGTTTTTGTGTTAATCTTTGCCAGCTTATATTTTCAAATTCATCCCCAAACTTGATTATTTTTGTTTAGTTTTACTATCTGAAATAAATTAATGCTGACCCGTGGCCTCGTCTCTCTCTGGGAATGATGGAGGCGCTGCTGGCTGTGTGGATGGTGGGGTCGGTTGGTCTGCACGGAACTCAGGGCTACCCTGGTGGAGCTCCATCAACTGCCTGCACTGATATGGTCCCACAGCACCGCACCAACACACTGACAGGCACACCCTACTCCATCGTCACTAAAAGAAGAACTTTCGCCTCTGACACCAAGATTAAAAAATTTACCCGTAAAAACAAAGTTTTTCACTATAAATCCTTTATATGCGTGGCGGCTAGAGTCCTCTCGTCCTCTGGCTTGAGATGGCTGCCACCTATGGGTCAGATGATTGTCTGCCAGTATTAAACAATTGGTAATTAAATATTTAATTTGTTTTCCCTAAACAGTGTAAAATTTTGGAAAAAAATTTTCACGAAAATTAATTGTCACACACGAGTCTGTGTGGAAAATGTCAGCTCGATTGGATCACGGGAAGTGGGTTAAAAAACAACCGAAAGATTTGCACGGTCGTAAGCAAGCAAGCAAGCACGCAAGCACGCAAGCAAACAAGCGAACTTAATATAAAGGATTAAAAAATGAATGACCACCCCCAACCACCACCACCTCGACACAACTCTCTACGCTCGTCAATTGTACGTATGTTGAGCTTCTTTCACACCGTACGTAGCCAACCGTGCTAGTCGCAGGTGTGGATTCCTCGTTCCTGAGGCCCGTTCATAAGTCGAATGGTTCGTAAGTCGGAACATAATAATCTACCCTATTTAAATGCCCATACGGTCAGTGCTATGTAATGTGCTACAATTCAATAAAAAATGGAAGCAGTTAAATTCATAAACTAGAATATTCTACATTTCCATTGAACACTGTAAATTAAAAGACTGTACAGTAAATAACACACAAAATAAAGTAACATTAAAAAAAAGTTTTTCACTCACCTCGAGTCCTGATGCTGGCTTGTCGGAAGAGGCGAAATGAGTCCCCAAAATTGTACTCACACACGGGGCACGTAAACACACACACAGATACACACACTGGGCACGCACCCACAACAACTGCCATTCGCCACTAAGTGGCGGTAACGTCACCACGACGCTTGTGCCAGGCCATGTGCACCTTGAGGCCACGTGAAGTGTCGAACGCCCGCTGGCAGGAGGTCACGGGGCAGACCCAGGTGCCACGAGTCGACTGACTGAGATGGCTGGCTGATGCACCACCTGTGCCCCCTACTGTGCTTTAGCCAACCGGTGCTCCACTCGTTGTTGTGAGCGTCGCTCCTCCGCCCTCCGTTGTTGTTGGAGGGTGACTGCCTCCAACTGCCCAGTAGCTCAAGGCTGACTCATTATATCTCGCGGAAGATCGCTCCGGTGAACAAAATTGTTCCCGCGGTTCAGTTTGCAAGTGCGAGTTCACGTGTTAGGTCAATGTAAAAAGAAATAGATTTCATGGAAGCTAGTTCGCAAGTGTGGGTGTTCATAAGTCGAGGACTGTCTATATTTAGCACATTTCCGATGGAGCTGGGGGGTGGTTGATATGTACTGTACCGATATCTGGTGCTGGAACTGTTGAATTTAAATACCGTAGTGCTGTGTGTTACCCCCCTGACGAACCATTTGGGAGAGGTAAAGCTGTGGCGGACGGACTTTTGCAATTGATTATGAAGAAAGAAATGGCGGAGTTCTGATAGAGCCCCGCGCTGACTGAGAAGAATGTCTGCATGTAGCCTCCAGTGGCGAAGTCGACTTGTCCTAAAGAGCCCTGTACATCTCCAATTCAAGAGAGCGCTGGGCATGAAATCGAACGCACCGGTTTGTCCACATTTACTGTGGAGTCATCCCGGCCACTGCTCGTGTCATGAAACCCGCAAGTATTTCGACAGTCGAGCTAGGGTGGGGGCAGCGAGCGTTTCACGAAGTCGCAAATGTCGCCTCCTTATGTCTGTCCGCAGTCACCATCCAGGGCACCTTCAAGGGCTACTTCCTGCAAGCGTGGGCACATGAGACACCCCACAAATGAGGTCCCATGATGTTGCAGACAACAGTTTAGCACAGGTGACTCATCACGTAGCTCACACAGGTGACTCGGCACCTGGCTCACAGAGGTCACCCAGCACCCGGCTCACACAGGAGGCGCCTGGCTCTCACAGGTGACTCAGCACTTGGTTGACATTCTGATAATCACGATCCATGGGAAAATAGCCCGTAGGTGTCCACTACACATTTCGTCATTTGTTTCCACTTTCCTCTGTCTTGTGCAACATGCTTAAGTAGTGGACACATCTTTCTAAAACCAATCTCTTATGTCGTCCTCTAGCCATTCTCTGTTATGTTTTCCTCTCTTTCGGGTTGCTTGCATTTTTATGAACTCACTTTTAATTTTCCTGTTGTTCATCCGCAATGTGTGTGTCCACATAGCGCCAGTTTCCTTCTCATCACTGCCTGCATCGTCATCAGGTTGTCTTCTTTCATGTGCAACTGTTTTCTTACTTCTATGTTGGTCACTCTTTTGGTACAGTTTAGATTCAGTATCATTCTATAGCAATACATTTATAACGCCGAAATCGTATCTATATCAGTCTTGTTCAATGCCGAAGTCTTGCAGGCATACCAAGCTGGACTGAACATGCATATTAAGATGTTTAGTTTGTAGCTGATTTGCTAGTTTCTCAAATTATTTTATCCTGCCATTACTCGTTTTGGCTTGGTGATCCTCAGTCTTATGTCTTTCGTGCAGTCATTGTCCATGTCAGTAGACTTCCCAAGTATACACATTCCTTTACCCATGAGAGGTTTTTAGGTTAGATCGCGCAAATATGTGTCGTTAAGCCCGCCGCCACCCGAAACAGCCAATTAGAAAGGTTTGTCAAAAAAACAAATTATGCCAATTCTTAACGAATTGAATCGTTAATGAGCTGGTTAGGGGATGTTTCAGGCTGGACAGTGTCCCATTCTAAGCATGCAAAGCCCCTTTAACTCAAGACAAGGCGAGGGATAAACATGGCTGGGGCACGTGGTCATCCTGTCGACCCAGCCTGGGTTGTACAACGGCCAACAAAGGGCTACATAGGCTCATTAGGTTAATTCCAGCTTAAATAACAATGTCCATTGTCGTTTTGTTTCTGTGTCTCGCAGTGCAATTCCGTGCCAAAGGCCTCGGTGACACACTCCACCAGCACCTACAAGACGAACCTGATCTTGTATTCGATCCCCCGACTACTAACCCTCCCAGCTCCATAGTGTTTGTGAGTTCACCATCACAAGACAATCTTATACAAACGGCCCACTGATTAGTATTACTAATTTGGCAACTATGTGGTTGCGTTGTCCTCCGTTGGACGTCCTCTCAACAAGAGTATCGTAGATTAATTCCACGCGACGCCTCGTTTACGCTTCCATACCGTCAACCTAAATGATGTTTTAAAAGTGGCATTGCTCCTAAGTGGCTTCTTAATTATGGGCCCTCCTTTGCCAGTACCAACAAAACAGGTGTTAAGATTACTATATTTTGCCACTGGTAAAGGAGGTCTCAGTGTAAATGCTTACCCCGAGCTCTCAATACTCTGATAGTGCGCTGTTTTTGAGTTGTACACCTTTTGGCGTCATCTGGTCCAACACCCATGGAGACTAGGCTCTAAGAAAAGCTGTCTCGGGTGTGGACCAATCAAATTCAAGGACAGTGCATATCATCATCATTATCAGAGTTGTTTATTTTTGTTAGCATTTTGACTGCTTGTGTTGTGGTTATTGCAAACATGATGCCTTGTATAAAGGTGTCAGTTTTGTACCAGTTGAAAGGGTAAAAAACCTATTACTAGGTGTTAAGATGTTAAAACACCAAAGTGAAACCTTTTACAAGGAATTATGTCTGCATTAACCACAATACTTGTGGTCAGAATGCAAACAAAAAACACTCTGATAATATATGTGTGAGGGTCGCTAGCCCCCGAGATCCCTCCCTCGATAATGCTAACGGCCGGGCTAGCATCATCAATCGCCCCCCCGCTGCTAGGTTCCTCACCCGTGGCGTGGGAACCATCGCCCGAGGATTCCCCTCCCCCGCGGGTCCGCGTAGCCGGCATGGCTAATTACCGAGTAGTATTCTGCCCCTCCCTACTACGATACCTCCCTGTCCTAATCGCGCGCCTGCAACCCACACGGAGCGAACGTACGCACGCCCACACACACACACGCCGCTCCGCGCACTCCAACTCAACTCACGTTATGATCGCGCACCTGTATCGCACACGGGGTGGTCGCACGCACACACACGCAGCTCCCCACGCGACACACTGCTCAACAAGATCACGCGAGACCACGCTTCGCTATTAATGATTTATTATATGCTACCTGCGAATTGATGTTGAATCAGTGAGTCGACGAGGCTGGCCTATTCCACCCAAACCTGTACGTATTCCCTATTTATCGGCTTACGCTACCCTACTTCACCCCCCCACTCACTGTTTGGTGCCCGCGGTGGTTCGCTGCTCCCGGTGCTAACAGCGCACCTCGACGCGTCGCACGGACGTCCGGGTCGCTGGCTGGAGCTGCTGCGGGTCCGCTGGCCTGGAGAGAAGAGTCCGATTTTCCCTTTGCGCTCCCCATTTGTCCTGATTCCCGGACCCCTACCCCCTTCCCACGCACCGTGCGCCTTTGCTATGCTAATTAATCCTTTGTCCGCGCGGCGTGAACTCCAAACAATGGCACGCGCCCCCCTCGCCCGGGCCAGGCAGCTCCGCGGTGCCTTTGTTCCGCTAATCAATGAGCGACCTGCACGGCGCAAATTCCAATCAATCCTTTTCTCACGCAGGCCCCCATCATCGAGGTTCATGCGGCGGTGTCCATCACAAAGGCCCGTCGTGGGAAGCTGTGCATGGCTCCTCGCGCGCCTCCCCTCTCCCAATTATTTATACTAATAGCCTTATCCTTAAACTCCCCTAACAATGCTGCCTGCGCGCTCAAGCGTAATTATCCCAACCCTCCATGACTATGCGCAACAGCTCCTGCGGTCCCGCTATTCGTGCTGTCCCGTCCCTCCCCTGCTTGCCCCGTCGACCCGTGGGGGTGTGTGTGGGGGGAAAATGCACCTCAACCGCGGTGGCCGAATGCCCCATGCCGCGACCACACCATATTACGGCTGGTCGCAGCGCCGCGGCGCAACGTAGCACGGGGGAGGTCGTCCAATTCCCTGATCGCCGGAAACCGTGAGAGTTAACCCCGATAAGGGTTTCTCGGATAAAAACCGGTCGGCCAGGTGACCTCCCCTCGGAGCTCTATGGGGGGGGGGAAATGCGTGCGGGTGTGTTCGTGTGAGGTGAGGTGAGGGGGACGCGGGGTTGGCTCCGTTGCTTGGTGGTGGCGAAGTCGGGGGTTTGGGCGCCTGCCGAACGGCTTCGTGGCGGCGGCATCACATAGCCCCCCGAGGTGCCAGTCCCCGTCCCGGGTTGACTGGAGCACCTCGCTTGGGCCGCGCCCACGAGGAAACGTTGCGGGGTCCGGGGGATCCGTCCGGACCTGGTGGCTGGCCTCGGGGCGGGTGGTTCCGTCCTCTGTAGCTCCTGCGGCGGTCTCCTCCTCCACTCCAGCGGCTCTCCCCGTCCTCCGGCACCTGTGGGCTGGGGCACAAACTCAGCAGCGGAAGGGTTTAGTGGCCGTCGTCCGCGTCTTCTCCGGACTGGATCGGGGCGTCTCGGGGGCCCGGCGGGGCCCATGTAGTGTGCGAGGCCCCCCAACACGAGGGGTGCGGGTACTCCGGGATTTCGGGGCCTTCGGGTGACGGGGTCCTCTCTCGCCGGGGCCGCTTTCCACGGTTTTAAGCGGCGGACGTTGACCACCGTCTCTCGATCCCTCTCCCCGCCATAGATTAGTACCGTCCAGGGGGATATCTGCCGCACCACGGTCCAGGGTCCCCGCCAGTAGGTCGTCAGTTTCCCCACCTGCCCGGCCCCGACGCGAGGGGTGTGTAGCCACACCTTAGCACCTGTCAGGAATAAGGGGGGTTCCATGCGGGGTCGGGTGCCCTGTTCCTGCCGCCGATGCGCGGCTTCCCCTTGCGGGTATGCTCGGCCTCGGGCTTCTCGCAGGGTCTCCAACAGGTGTTCCACGGGGCGGCTTCCCTCCTCCGGCTGGGGGGAAGGGACGCCGAATAGCAGATCTGCGGGTAAACGAGACTCACGGCCGAACATCATTAAAAACGGGGTTTGCCCCGTCGACGTGTGTACGGTGGTGGCGTAGGCGAAAAGGGCATAGGGGAGGTGTTCGTCCCAATCCCGTTGATTTGCAGCCGCCATACGTTTGAGTTTCCCCGCTAGGGTCTGATTCATGCGTTCTACCATACCATTCGCCTGGGGGTGGTACGCTGTGGTTCGGTCCTTCTGGATTCCGAATTCTCGGCACAGTGCCTGGAACAGCTCGGCCTCGAACTCGCTACCCTGGTCGGTGAGGACTCGTTCTGGGATCCCGTGCTTGAGTACGTAATGTTCCACGAATGCCCGGGCCACCACCAAGGCCGTTTTATCAGGGATGGCCACTGCCACGGGGTAGCGGGTGAAATACTCTACTGCGACTAGAATATACCGGTTGCCTCGATGGGATCGTGGGAATGGCCCCTGTAGATCGATCCCGACCAGCTGATTTGTGCGGCTGACGCGGAACGGCCTTAGGGGTACCTGGTATCGTGCCGGTTTCGGCCCGCACTGCTGACAGGCGCGGCAGCCCTGTACCCAGGCCGCCACGTCTTGTGCCAATTTGGGCCAGAGATACTGGCGACGCAGGGTCTCTCGAGTGCGTCGTTCCCCATCGTGGCCCCCGAGTGGGTGGTCATGCACCAGCCGAAGCAGCTGGGGTCGCACCTGGGCAGGAACACAGATGCACCCCGGCTGGCCGGCCTCGGTTAACTCCCGTACCACTCCGTTCTGCACACACAACCGGGCATACAAACCGCTCCAGGGTCCTGGCAGGGCGCTCTTTTCCTCCCGCAGTGCCGCCTCCACTGCCGCCAGATCGGGATCTCGCTGCTGGGTCTGTCTCAGCTGCTCGTCGTTCAGGCCCGGGAAGGCGCAGCCGACGTCCTCCTGGATCCGTCCGATCGGGTCCCGAGCCGCGGGTCCCGCGCTTGCCGTGCGGTCGACGGGATCCTCGGTGCCACCTGTGAGGGCCTCTGTGGCGCACACTGCACTCTCTCTCGCTGGGGGGGGGTCAGTGGCCGCGGCCGCTCGGGGGTCCGTTGCCTGCCGGCAGCGTCCCCCCGTGAAGCACGGGCAGGCCTCCTCCGCCCTTGTCTCGGCGTCCACCGTGGGTCGCCTCGACAAGGCGTCCGCGTTTGCATGCGTCCGGCCAGCCCGATACTCGATTTGCAGGTTGTACTCCTGCAACTGCGCCAACCAGCGGGCCATCTGCCCCCGCGGCTCCTTGAATGTAAGAAGGAACTGCAGAGCATAATGGTCAGTGCGTACGCGACATTTCCTGCCGTACAAATACGGCCGGAACTGCTTACATGCGAAAATCACGGCGTACAACTCTTGGCGGGTCACGCAATAGTTCAGCTCGGCCCCACTCAAGGTCCGGCTGGCGTACGCGATGACTCGTTCCGTCCCATCCTGTACCTGTGACAACACCGCGCCCAGCCCGCTGCTGCAGGCGTCGGTGTCCAAAATAAAATCGGTGGTAAAATCGGGGAAAGCGAGGGTGGGGGCGTGGGTGAGGTGGTCTTTGAGAGTGGTGAAGGCCGTCTGGCAGGCCCCCGTCCACTGGTAGGGGTGCTTAGGGGAGGTGAGTTGGGTGAGGGGGCGTGCAATCTCGCTGAATCCCTTTACAAATCGGCGATAATAGGTGGCGAGCCCCAAAAATGATCTGATCTCCGTCAGATTCCTTGGCCGTGGCCACTCCACTACGGCGCGTACCTTCTCCGGATCGGTGTGCACACCTGCCTCGCTGACGCGATGCCCGAGGTACCCCACCTCGCGTTGTGCGATGTAACACTTACGTGGCTTGAGCTTGAGATGAGCCGCTCGCAGTCGCTGGAACACCTCTCGAAGCCTGGACCAATGCTCAGACAAAGATCTACTGAACACTATCACATCGTCCAAGTAAATCAGGCACTGTTCCCATTGCAAGCCCCGCATCACCAACTCCATCAGCCGCTGGAACGTCGCGGGCGCATTGGTGAGTCCGAACGGGAGTACTCGAAACTCGAATAGCCCCATCGGGGTGGTGAATGCGGTTTTCGGCCGATCCTCCTCCGCCATCTCCACCTGCCAGTACCCGGACGCGAGATCGAGGGTGGAAAAATATCGCGCTCCAGCGAGGCTGTCGAAGGTGTCGTCGATGCGGGGTATGGGGAAGGCATCGCCGAGCGTGACTGCATTTAGTTTACGGTAATCGACGCAGAACCGGGTTGACCCATCCTTTTTCGTCACTAGTACCACTGGGGCTGACCAGGGGCTCGCCGAGGGCTGAATTATGTTATCGCGAAGCATGTCCCCAACTGCCTCTTTGATTTGGGCGCGTTCGGGTGCGCCCACTCGGTACGCAGGGAGTTTGATGGGTCGGGCTGCACCGGTGTCAATTTGGTGCTTAACAAGATCGGTCCGACCCACGTCCGAGTCGTGTTCACTGAATACGTCGGCATACTCCCGCAGTAACTCGCGCAGCCGATCGGCCTCTCCCTTAGGTAAATCCGCCCATGGTACATGTAACGCGTCGAGCAGGGGAACGACCTCGGCTCGGGGAGTCGGGCCGACTCGCCAGGCCAGGTCCTGGTCACCCTCAGGACGCCCGGGGTCCTCAGCCCAGAGTGCGAACACCGAGTCGTTAGAGTGGCGTGCGTGCAGGGGGTGTACGGTGGCTATCGGGGTGCGCCGCCGCAGTATCGCTGGGGTACTGTGGGGGTTAAACATCCGCATAAACAATCGGTCCCCATCTGCGTTTACCAACGTGGCGGATCCCACGACCCCATACCGTTTTGCCAACTCCGGGTGAGGAGTTAGCATTACCTCTCCTGATGGTCGGAGCGCGGGGTCGGTGGGGGATGTTGCCACCGGCACCAGCATCTCGGTGAGCGGGCCGATGGTGACTGCCGTCGCCAGGATAGCGGCCACAGGTGCGAAGCGGGGGCGCGTTGGTTCTCGTCCCAGGAACGGTATCCGCTCGCCGTTGCTCTCCATGGTGGCGCATCGCTGGCGGGGTTGCACGTTGAGTCCCAGCCGTTCTAAGAGGTCGGTACCTGCGATACACTCGTGACACAACGCACTCGACACGTAGAACTCCTGGGTGCACACCTGACTGCCTATGCGGACCTCTAGGGTGGCTCTCCCCAGCAGCCCCATTCCGGCTCCGCTCGCCGTGTGCAGCGCGCGGTCCGGGGCCTGCAGGTGATGCACGTCGACCCCGATCGCGCTGCAGTGCGCTGCGCTCACGAGCGAGGCCACCGCCCCCGTGTCCAGCAGAATTCGGGTACGCACTCCGTTTACCTCCCCTTCCACCAGCGATGTGGCCCCCGTGATCCCCGCCACCAGCTCCCGTAGCCAGTCGCCAGGAGTCACCGTTTCCGTGGGCGTTGTTGTTGGAACCTGTGTGGAGATCACTCGCTCGCCATTATTCTCATTATCGTCTATTTGTATCGGGACCACGTCGATTGCACCCCTAGTTGGTCCGCTCACTAGGGGGCGTTGGAGTTTAACCCCCGCGCCTGCCTAGCTCGGGTGATTTCAGGACAGTCTCTCACTAGATGCCCTCGGCGATCACACATATAACATGCCCGGGGAGGGGGGGCAGCTCCGTAGTGGGCCCCCTGCCCGCTCCCTCTCCCTCCCCCAGTACGCAGTTGTCCCAAATCGGACTCTAATTGGGACACCCTCCCAGCTAGTCCCCCTACTGTCGAGCGTAGTTCACCCATCTCAGACTGGAGGGTCTTCATATTTTTATTTGCTTCCTCGCGTACCTGGGTTACCCTCTCACCTACGTGGGTTACCTTACCGTCCATTCGGTCTACCCGGCCAGCAATATCTCCAATGCCGGTCTGTAACCCGGCTACCCACCCCGGGGTAGTCTCGCTGGGTCTCTGGGGCTCCCTTGCCCGTCCCCTTCCTGCGATGGCGAGCTCCTCCTCCTCGTCCGAGAGTAGGCTCGCTACGGCGCACTCTCGTCCCCTCCCTCGAGGCTGCGCGCGCTCACCAGAGAGCTTCTCGCATTTACGCGCGCGCTCGACAAGTGTGTTAAAGGAGAGGCGTGCACCGTCTATATTTGGCTGCCACCACAGGGTGCGTGCCAAATATCGCTGGACCTTCCCGGCGGCGAGGCTCTCAATTACTTTCGCCTCGTGCTCCGGGTACGCGAGCTGGGTCAACATGCGTACGTCCTCGGCGTAATCTCGCAGATCCTCGCCGGGCTGGCGGCGGCGTGCCTCTAAGGCCGCCTGCGCATCCTCCTCGTCATAGGCGCCGAAGCGCCGTTCGAGTTCGCACATTAATTTTTCCCACTGAGTTTGTACGCTTGCGGGCAAAGCTTCCACAAAGTCAGCTGCCCGTCCATCTAAATGTAGCTCTAACTGCTGCAACGACTCCTCATCTGACCACCCATTAACCTTTTTCGCCCCCCTGATGCTGCGGGCAAACGATTTCCATGTTGGAATTCCTTTGCCCGTAAATGTGCATTTGATTTTAATCTGGGTTGGGGGGCCTCTTTCCCTTGGGGGTGCGGGGGATCGTCCCGTTTCTGACACCAATATGTGAGGGTCGCTAGCCCCCGAGATCCCTCCCTCGATAATGCTAACGGCCGGGCTAGCATCATCAATCGCCCCCCCGCTGCTAGGTTCCTCACCCGTGGCGTGGGAACCATCGCCCGAGGATTCCCCTCCCCCGCGGGTCCGCGTAGCCGGCATGGCTAATTACCGAGTAGTATTCTGCCCCTCCCTACTACGATACCTCCCTGTCCTAATCGCGCGCCTGCAACCCACACGGAGCGAACGTACGCACGCCCACACACACACACGCCGCTCCGCGCACTCCAACTCAACTCACGTTATGATCGCGCACCTGTATCGCACACGGGGTGGTCGCACGCACACACACGCAGCTCCCCACGCGACACACTGCTCAACAAGATCACGCGAGACCACGCTTCGCTATTAATGATTTATTATATGCTACCTGCGAATTGATGTTGAATCAGTGAGTCGACGAGGCTGGCCTATTCCACCCAAACCTGTACGTATTCCCTATTTATCGGCTTACGCTACCCTACTTCACCCCCCCACTCACTGTTTGGTGCCCGCGGTGGTTCGCTGCTCCCGGTGCTAACAGCGCACCTCGACGCGTCGCACGGACGTCCGGGTCGCTGGCTGGAGCTGCTGCGGGTCCGCTGGCCTGGAGAGAAGAGTCCGATTTTCCCTTTGCGCTCCCCATTTGTCCTGATTCCCGGACCCCTACCCCCTTCCCACGCACCGTGCGCCTTTGCTATGCTAATTAATCCTTTGTCCGCGCGGCGTGAACTCCAAACAATGGCACGCGCCCCCCTCGCCCGGGCCAGGCAGCTCCGCGGTGCCTTTGTTCCGCTAATCAATGAGCGACCTGCACGGCGCAAATTCCAATCAATCCTTTTCTCACGCAGGCCCCCATCATCGAGGTTCATGCGGCGGTGTCCATCACAAAGGCCCGTCGTGGGAAGCTGTGCATGGCTCCTCGCGCGCCTCCCCTCTCCCAATTATTTATACTAATAGCCTTATCCTTAAACTCCCCTAACAATGCTGCCTGCGCGCTCAAGCGTAATTATCCCAACCCTCCATGACTATGCGCAACAGCTCCTGCGGTCCCGCTATTCGTGCTGTCCCGTCCCTCCCCTGCTTGCCCCGTCGACCCGTGGGGGTGTGTGTGGGGGGAAAATGCACCTCAACCGCGGTGGCCGAATGCCCCATGCCGCGACCACACCATATTACGGCTGGTCGCAGCGCCGCGGCGCAACGTAGCACGGGGGAGGTCGTCCAATTCCCTGATCGCCGGAAACCGTGAGAGTTAACCCCGATAAGGGTTTCTCGGATAAAAACCGGTCGGCCAGGTGACCTCCCCTCGGAGCTCTATGGGGGGGGGGAAATGCGTGCGGGTGTGTTCGTGTGAGGTGAGGTGAGGGGGACGCGGGGTTGGCTCCGTTGCTTGGTGGTGGCGAAGTCGGGGGTTTGGGCGCCTGCCGAACGGCTTCGTGGCGGCGGCATCACATATGCATTGTCCTTGAAACTGATTGGTCCACACCAGACAGCTTTCGTTTGGAGCCTCGTCTCAAACGGTGTTTGACCAGAGGACGCCAAAAGGCGTCTTAATATCGGAGGGGGGAGCGTTCCAGACGGCCCCATAAGTGCATCTAAAAGCGCCACGTGATGCAGTAAAAAAGACAAAGCACACAAAGCAGTAAGGACAACCCCATGTCAATCAGTATCCCAGCACAGCATTCGGCACTACACTTCTTACACAGCTATACAATGAGTCGTATAAAAGGAACAACCCCACCTGACCAATGCAAATGCACGCAATATACACTCGTGATTTAGGGATCACAGAAGCAGCAGCAGCGACATCGCTCCCGATAGCGAAAAAAAACCTTTCTATTAAAAAAGTCAAGACTCCTGGGGTGTATAGCAGTCATAGAAATGACCGTAAGAAGTAATCAGCTATAATTTCTAAGAATAAATGTTGCTGTAATGTTGGATATTTTAACTCGAGTCTCAAGTAACATAACGTTCACCTAAAAACTCCACCACTCTGAATCCACATCCTTCGCAAACCAATTGGCTGTTGAACTTGGTTTTTATTATTACAATATTTTGGTGTTTTCTTACGACGATGTTAGTTGCAGCGTACGTCCTTAATCACCTTTTTGTACCTTACTTCTAGTGTTGATGGTAATGTTGTATATGTTGTCTTGAAAAATGTAAAAAAAAATGTTTGGAAAGTTGCGTAAGTATCATACATTATGCTAATGCATGTAATTATGTACATACATTATGCTAATTAAGGAGGTCATCTTATTGTTATGCAAACGTATGTACTTACTAATGTATGCAGTTATTATAATTAGGCTTAGCTTCGTTGTCTCGGGTAGTATTATCAATCGGGATAATACAATGAGTTGTATGAAGTTATCCAAGTGTGATGTAATTATGCTAAATTAAGCTCGGCTTCGTTGTCTCGGGTTGTATTATCAATCGGGATAATACAATTATTCTCACTTTAACATTTACTGATTATGTCTTAATATGTTTATGACAGGTCTCCAAATTCAAATCTCACTGCAGGATACAGTTCTTATAATTAAGATTATTATGCATGAACTCAGGAGTTAAGCAATTTTAATTTCTAAACAAAAACATAACACTCTAATATGCAAACTCTTATGCTTGGAATTGTCAACACAGTACCACTGGGGATTTTCTCCTCATTGATCCGTACATTTAATCCTCAATGATCACGTTGTTAAACTGGGTAACCAAACAATTGATTAATTCCTCAGAGTAACGCAAGCATATACGGCGATAGGAAAAAGTCCTTAAACGTGCACGCGACGAAATTCATACGAACGGCAAATCATTGTTTTATTATATCCCGAAGGCAAAAGTATACGTCAATAGATTCATCGGCAAGATTATATTAACGAAATGTCTTGGAACAATGGTGTGCGGCAATATGCCTGCTTCTGCAGATGCATTTCTTTTGGCTAAGGCTTCAATTAATTCGTGGGCAAGATTCTGTGATCAAAAGAAAGGTTTAACACAATATTCTCCCTGTGAGCGTGTAGATTCGTAGCGAAGGTTTCAAACGTTGAGTTGGGCCACCGTTCCTCACTCTTGTCTTCGTTCCCAGCTGGTGCTGGTCGGTGTGTGTGGTCGAACCCACGGCGCTCTTGCTGGCGCTGACACTCTTGCTCACGGGCTGCTGGTCAGGCTCTTTCCCCTGCTGGATGAGCCGAGTTGGCACGATGCTTCTCTTTGAAGGTGCTCGTAGCGCTCGCCGCTTGTCCACTGGCAGCTGACACCCTTGCTCGATGGCACGGCTGGCGCTGCTGCGCGCTCTCTGGCGATGCACGATTGTGCTTGCAGCTTGTCCTCTGCTGCTG
This sequence comes from Lampetra planeri, assembly GCF_965212315.1. Taxonomy (NCBI): domain Eukaryota; kingdom Metazoa; phylum Chordata; class Hyperoartia; order Petromyzontiformes; family Petromyzontidae; genus Lampetra; species Lampetra planeri. The sequence continues at coordinate 266,326 of NW_027613820.1, forward strand.
GTTCTGTGCGATGCTCGCTTGGTCGATGCTTGGCTCTTTCCGCCCTTTCTCGAGGTTGATTGTTTGACGTTGCTCGTCAGTTCAACTCGAGCTGTAGCAGCCCGTGGGAGCTGGCACTCACTCTCAAAACTTGTAATTTGTATTCGCACACCTCTTAAACTACTGTGAAAGCTTAGTACAATACAACTTATCGCAATTCTTGACTTTGCAAGCGATTCAATACATCAGGATGAATGTAGAATAAAACTTTCAGCGATACTCTGTCGGTCCATGCCGAACTCAGCTCTTAACAACACATCGTCCCTTCTTTCTGCAAGGCGACACCCATGGTTGATGTCGAGGCCATGCCCCTCTTCCAGACTGAACTGCACGATCTGTGTCCGTGCTTAAACGAAAATTCGCCCACCTCGGCTCGCCTTCTCACAATGGACCGGAATTCCGTTGATGTCGCTTTTAGCCCGTGAGAACAGCTGTACGTGTGTCCGTGTGTGTGTTCTGATTTTATTGAGTTAATAAGTTTAATCAGAGCCTGGTTTCTTTCGCCTTCCTCGAGCCATCCCGCCATCAAAAGGAGCTGCTCCAGATTGCCCCCACGTGCATCCTTTCAGTCCCCCCACCTTCTGCAATATTTAACCTGGGAGGGGGGTTCCCCCGTCTTCCCCGCTTCCCCCCCCTTCCCTCATGGGGGTGTTACATTCTTTGCCTCTCACAAAGGGAGTGTTACATTGTCTCTCCCTTTGTGGTTTTATTGCTGCCACATGCTGCTGGAAGACAAAGGCGGCTGGGAGCATTTCTCTATGGAATACATTTTATCTTGGTTGCACGTGGTTGACCTATTTCGCCTCATCCCTCCTGGATGATCCTTGGTCTAATACTTCATAATTATTTGGTTGTTTATTCAAGATGTGATTTAGCATTGTTATGACCACGTATATTCATAGGGTTTATTCACCTTCGTTCCCCCGTATCCAGTGATTGTGCTGTTTTACTCGAGTTATATTTTGATGTCCTAAGGTTAGATGTAACTAAGTTTTCACTTAAGCTTTCTTGACTGCTGGAATTCGTATTTCTTGGTTTTTGGTAAGGTCACGTAGATAGCAAGATACAACAAGAGACAGTATGTGGGTGAATGGGAGTAAAATAAGGTAATTAATAAATCAAGGCTACCAATGTGACTGCAGTCTGGTTTGTAATCTGGGTGAGAGTGTTGGTGGTTTTTGATGCCGACTTAATCTTTGTCGCTAAGTTCTGAACCATTGTATTAAGAGAAACGAAAACTATTTAAAAATTAATCGTGGCGCTTAGTACTCTGCATTGTGTTGAGGGGGCCTTTTGAAGTTGTGATGAAATCTCCCCAGAATCTCATTAGATAATTCCCCTTCTCTTTCCTTTGTACCAAGGTGTTTTTTAAATTACCTTTTATGGTTTATCTCCGGCTGCCTGGCCAGTGTGAGGGCAGCTGGTTCTCTCACCCTTTCATGTCCCCTGCTTGCCCCGATCAATTTAAAATATATACATTGGCAGAATTATTCATAATATTAATTTTTTGGAAAAAGACCTATATATACAACAGTAACCCGACATGTAACCTTGCTTGCTCGCGTTACCTTCTCCATTTTGAACTTGTGCGGCCACTGTAACCAGATTGGCCGAGTCATAACCTCAACTGGTAACGCTGCATGCCCCACGGCATCCACACATCGCTCTCCTAGAGGGGATGACAAAAATACGTGAGGAGGAACCACAGACCAGTGGCCAGACAGCAAGCGGGTGCCAAATTCCCTCCCATGCTCTATGGTCCTCTAGATATTAAGGTATGTTTCATGGATTGGCTGAAACCTGAGCATCCAGAGAAAATATTACGCAAATGGAAAAGAGGGGAGTCCACATTTTTTATGTACTGTACCACCTCCTTATCCTTGACGCCCACCGATGGATAAAAAGGAGTTTTGCGGTGTTTCCGTGATTCACCTGGCCCAATGCAGGCTCAAAATTTACCTGGTCAAATACATTTTGACTTAAAACTTTCGTGACTGCAGGAATTCATATTATTGGTTCTTTCAGTAAAGTTACCTAGATAGAAAATAAAATAACAATATTTAATTAAAAATACATTTAAAATAATAAAAGCAAAAGCGGTCTTCGTCAGGCGGATGATGAAGACTGCTTTTGTTACGATCGAACCGTCGTGGGTTTTTTGCTTTAATTATTTTCAATGTATTTCTAGTTTTATTTTATTACTTATATTTTCTATCTCCGTGACTTTACCGAAAGAACCAAGAATATGGTCAAATAAACTTTAATATCTCCGATTCTGTGAATTGTATGTATGCATGTTGAACTTCTTTCGAACCCATACATAGCCAACCATGCTAATCGGAGGTGTGGGGGAAGGACAACAAACTAAACACACAAACTAAACACACAAAGCGGTTGGCTGCTGCAATGCGGAGCTTCAACTCAATCGGTGGAAGTGGAGAACATCCCATGGGTCATAGCAGACCGACCTTCGTGCGTTCCTTCGCACGCACCAACAAACATCAGCAGCTCCTGCAACTGCATGGTTCTCTTTGTATGTGTAGTGGTGATACGCGCTGGCAGTAGGGATCGTGTGGCAGCGCGTGGTGATTGGCTGTGTATTGGTGACGCGCGCTGACAGTAAGGGATCGTGTGGCAGCGCGGGGTGATTGGTTATGTGGTGGTGACACGCGCTGGCAAAAGGGATCGTGTGGCAGCGCGTGGTGATTGGTCAACTAGAGTGGGTGCTCACATCGCGGTCCGCATAGGCTCCGCCCCCTCGGGAGCGGAGGACTATAAAAGGCGATGCGCACGGGCGCTCGGGGAGTTGGTAACCAGTGAAGACGGAAGACGGAGGAGGAAGAGATAGGGCCCTGAGACCCCTAGCCCCGCTGTCCTTGTAAGGGCCGGGACCCTGTGTGGCTCAGAGGCGGGACCTTGGGACCCGCGGCCGGACGTCCTTGGGAGGGCCGGGCTGCGGGACCCAGTGGTCGTGATCCATACCCCGGCTGGGGTGGGTCTGTGAGTTCCCCTGGAAGCTACGGGGCTGGAGAGCCCGTGTGTGTGTAGCCAGGTGGAACGTGTAGCGTGAGCTGTAGTTGACCACACGTGTTATTGTGGCTACGGAAAGTGTTAATAAAGTGTGCTACCCGTCAAGTGGTCTCCCGCCGTAATTTACAATATTACATATGCAGTCACCAGGCATCTGGCACGATGTTTTGTGTCGTGACCTTGAGCCACACGCGCTGAATGGACCCATACATTTGTAATAAACGACTGGACCACGATGTCTGGCTCAGTGTCCTTTATTATTCGGTTCGTGCTGTACACCCACACGGCTGTCTTTACTCTGTAGCTTCTCCACGGTGCTGACTCCAATGTCGGCCCGATCCACAACAGCAGCTCCGCTGCTGTTTCTCTCACACAGCCCCCCTTGGCTGTACTCGCTGCTGCTCTTCTCCCTCCGCAGCTCTCACAGCTTCTTGCTCTCTCTCTCTCTCCGCAGCTCCTCCTGGCAGCCACACCGCTGCCTCTAACAAGCAGCCCCCTCTCTCTCTCTCTCCGCAGCTCCTCCTGGCAGCCACACCGCTGCCTCTAACACGCAGCCCTCCTGGCTGTCTCCTCCCCAGCTGCACACCACTCCGCAGCTTCCTCTTATCTTCGGGGTTGGCTCCCGATGGCCGTCGGCGCCCCCCCCTCTCCACACTTGCCCGCGTGGCCTCACTCTTTTCCGCTCACACCCCGACTGCCTTCCCCTTCCGGTTTACCCGCTTAAGGCCCCGAACCTTCCCCCCACGTCACATGACTCCACCCCCGTGACGTCACCTCCGGAAGGTCGCTTACGCCCGCATTACACCACCCTCCCCCGTAGAAAAATCCCAGCCGACCTCGGCTGACCAATAGCAAATCGTAATGCGGCGAACCGAGCTTCCGCCCCTAAAGGACACTAAGCATATAATGTAACAGCAAGAACAACAACAACGCAATTAACATCAACGAACGTACAAAAGCATGCAATAAATACAACTGTAAGAAAAAAATAACAAGACAGCAACAATCAACGAAACGTAAGCGATTTGGAACGTGTGCGGGTCGCCGGCCCGTCCCGGACGGTCGGCGGCCCACTCGCAGAACGGGAACGCGATGAAAGTCGAGGAATGACAGGGGGTAATCCCCCTGTCGCAGCTGGAAGTCCACCGCCGTCCCGTGTCTCTAAAGAGTTAGTCTTGGGCTTGTCCTGTGACCGTGCCCGCAGCTGGGTCGGAAGGGCTGCAGGGCTCGAAGGTCCCGCAGACCTGGCAGGCGTCCTCCGAGCAGGGCCCCTCGTCCCCCGCAATGTCACGGCCGGCCTGTCTGGAACAGGTACGACAGGCGCTCTAGCAAGATCAATGGACGCAGGCAGGGGAGAGTCAGCAGCAACAGACCCCGGCAAGGCAACATTGGGGGATGACGCATCATGTAAGGGAGCAACATATGGTTTCAAGCGCGACGTATGCACAACCCAGCGACGAGACCCAATCTGGACGCGTGCTGACTGTGGGTTGGGAACCGCAATGAGGCGTACGGGACCATGCCAGGGTTTGTGCAATTTCGGCGAGGTCCCCGGACGTACCTGTGGACAATGAAGCCAGGCTAGGTCCCCAACCTTCCAAGGGCACTCCCCCTCAGACCGTCGCGCATATCGCTCGTTCCGGGCCTGGGCTTTGGCCGTAGCCACACGGGCATTCTCCCGCGCCTCCGTGACTCGGCGAACCGTGTCCTGAATGTATTCAGGAAGTGGTTTACGAGGTCCCTTCACCCCAGTTCCCAATTGCACATCCACTGGCGGCACGTTTTCCCGACCATACATAAGGTAAAACGGCGAATATCCTGTAGCCGCATGAGGCGTCATCCTGTACGCCGAAAGCACCCCGGGGATGTGCAGATCCCAATCTGATTGTTGTTCACTCACGGTATGGCAAAGCATGGCAGACAACGTCCTGTTCAGCCGTTCAACCATACCATCCGTCTGCGGATGGTATGGGGATGTCCGTACTTTCTTAGTCCCAAGGCCCGCGCACACTTCCGCCAATAATTTAGAAGAGAAATTCCTGCCCTGGTCCGTGAGGAGTCTCTCAGGCGCCCCCTTATCCATAATATACCCAAACAAAAAGGCGTCGGTAATGGCCGCGGCCGACTGATCGGGCAACGGCCAGGCCATCGGCCAACGGGAGAGGTACTCAACCCCTACCAGCAAATATTTATTACCCCTCGCCGATGGTGGAAAAGGTCCCAATATGTCCAGCGCCACCAATTCATTGACTCGAGACACCTGAATCGACTGGAGAGGCGGCACGTAAGGATGTTTCGGCGGCTTACGTTGTGCACACACAGGGCACGCGCGCACGTGCCCTACGACATCTGTCGCCATGCCGTGCCAAAAATAATGACGTTGCAACGTCAACAAGGTCTTCTGCACCCCTAAATGTAAGAGAGTGTCACAATGGAGGGTTCTAATCAACTCGAACCGCAAGGACGTTGGTACCACCAGGCGCCAACGTTCCTGGAACCCCTCCCGCCACATAAGCAGACCATCTCGGAGAGCGGTTTGCGGCCCCACAGCCGTACTCGGACTCCCATTGTCCTTAGCAGACCGCTTCCGCAAGGACACCAATGACTCATCCATCATCTGTTCCCGGATCCAGACAGACCGCGGCAGATTCAAAACCCCGTCAGCCGGTCCCGGTTCCATCGGAGTGTCCGACTTCTCGACGGCCAACGTGAGCGGCTGAGGGGGGTTTGGAATCGGCGAACACCTATGCGTCCCCGACTCACATTTACAAGGGGCGCGCCGCGGTAATCTGGAAAGTGCGTCAGCGTTCGCATGGCGCACTCCCTTCCGATGTTGAATTTGGAAGGAAAATTCCTGTAGCGTGTCCAACCAACGTGCCAACTGTCCGGATGGCTGGTCAATTTTAAGGGCATATTGCAAGGCCGCATGATCCGTACGCACAATAAAAGAACGACCGTAGAGGTATGGTCGAAATTGCCGTAGGAAAAAAACAACCGCCAATAGTTCTCTGCGAGTGACACAGTAGCGGGTTTCCGCAGGAGACAAGACTCGGCCACCATACGCCACGACACGCTCTACACCCCCTTTAGACTGTGATAACACCGCCCCAATACCTGTGTCACTCGCGTCCGTATCAAGAATGAATGGGTGATCGAAATCGGGATAATCCAATGTTGGGGCCGTGGCCAATAGATCACGCAGACTCCGAAAGGCCGCCTCCTCCGGCTGTCCCCAAACAAACTTCCGTCCTTTACCCGTAAGGAGATGCAAAGGCCTCGCAATCGTCGCAAAACCCGGCACGAATCTTCGGTAATACGAGGCAAATCCCAAAAACCGCCGAACATCCCCCACGGTGGCCGGAGTCGGCCAATCCCGGACGCACGCCGTCTTTTCCGGATCCATGGACACTCCCTCAGCGCTCACGATGTGCCCCAAATAGCGGACGGACCGTTGCAGTAGGTGACATTTCTTTGGTTTGAATTTCAATTTGGCAGAACGCATCCTCGTGAACACTGTCTCCAGCCGCGTCAAATGTTCATCGAATGTGCGGCTGAAGACAATGATATCGTCCAAATATATAAGACATGTCTCCCACTGCAACCCCGTCAAAACGAGCTCCATCAATCTTTGAAATGTAGCAGGGGCCGCATTCAATCCCATCGGGAGACAGTTGAATTGAAATAACCCCTGCGGCGTACGGAATGCGGTTTTCTCCCGTGAGGACTCGTCAAGGGGAAGCTGCCAAAATCCCGAAGAGAGGTCCAGTGTGGAAAAGAACTTAGCCCCCGACAATGCGTCGAGGGAGTCATCCATACGCGGCAGGGGGTACGCATCTGCCACCGATATCTTATTCAATTTGCGGAAATCAACACAAAATCGCAATTTGCCATCCTTCTTCTTAACCAAAACGACTGGAGCGCCCCATGGGCTGTTAGATGGCGATATAATGTCCGCAGCCAACATGTCTTCCACTGCCCCCCGTACGTGTTCTCGCTCCGCAGGACTCATCCGATGCGAATTTAATCGAATAGGGGCAGCATCGCCCGTCTCAATGTGATGGTAAAGCAAGGAAGTGCGGCCCAAATCCAAATCATCGGAGCTGAACACATCGGAATATGTCAACAACAATTTACGCAGCGCACCACGTTGCTCCATGGACAGGGAAGAATTTTCGTCACATAAATGAGCAACCCAACGATCATCCGAACTCCTTGGCTCGGAAACCCCAGCAACAACTCCCCGGCTATGTGGACAATCATGGGTCGCAAACGCCGTAGTGGCATGTGCCACAACCGTACCGGCCGGGACACGGACGTTTTCTCCCCCCGCATTAAGCACCTGTAAAAACGGTAATTGATCCGGCCGGACGATGGTCTGTGCCCCCACTAACGCCAACCCGGTTGATATCGTGGCGGACGGTGACAACAAGACCCCTACTGCTCCTAGCCGATCAGGCAGGGGCTTCCGATACCGCAAGGGTATAAGCATCTGTGTACCAGGTGGGATGTCCACAGATGCGACGGACAGCGCCTGCACTTGTACGGCCGAAGCAGGTCGCCCCCAGGGCGACGGCAGGAACGAGATTTGACGGCCCCCCGGCAGTTCAATACAATTCTCATTGATTTTGATCAAAATGGGCATCTTAGCCAAAAAATCGGTGCCTAACAAACAAGGAACCGCCAAAGATCTCGATATCAACACAACACCCGAGGCCGACACATCCCCAATAGATATCTTAGCATCCACCTGACCCACGATACCCATGCTACCCCCGTTCGCAGCGACGCACGACCCATAAACCGGACGCACAGCCCCCGACGGAATGCCCAACAGATGGAAAATGACATCCGATATAATAGTCGCAGACGCCCCCGAGTCAACCAAAATGCGCACGTCCACACCTTGTATGGACCCCGGTACAGTGGACGAACCCGTAGCGGCCGCGACAACTCTCCGTGCCAATTTGCGCCACTGCGTAACTGAATGAAAAGGCCCCGTCGATGGCCTTTCTTTAACAACAACAATAGGATCGCGCAACACAGGTGGTGGGTGAGGTGGAAAGCCTTGCCGAGTGTCTGGTGCGTGCCGACATGCCTGTTTCGGAGGATCTTTAGCCGACTTGACCGGTGCCGAGGCCTCCTGCTGCGGCGGAGCCGGGAAGCGGGCCCAGCAGTCTCTGGCGTAGTGGCCCCTACGCCCGCAGCGGAAACATTCGGCCTCGTTGCGCCGAAGCGCAGGCCTCGCCTCCTGACGGCCCCGTTCTGGTAGCACCGCGCGCGGTCTCGGCCCGCCGCGTCCCGTCCATGGAGCGGAGGCGGCCGTCAGTTGTTGAGGGCCCCGGTCATCCGGAACATAGACGGCCTGCGCAGGGTTCCACCCCAGCGCCTCCCCTTCTTTGACGGGCCCCCCCGTCCACGCCGTCACTTGTTTCCAGCGACGGAGGTTGAATTGCGCATCGAGACACTTAGCAGCCATCCGGGAAGTTAGCTTCTCATGCCCACACACAGGCATGGGGATCCCTAGATCCCGAGACAGCTCCAACATTTTCCCTAATATGAGAGGCTCAAGCAGGTCCTGTGGCGTCTCAGGATAAGCTGCCATGGCCAGCTCCAGCACCGCACCCCTGAACGCCACGGGCGACTCCTCTGGTGCTCGTTGTCGTTGAGCGAATCGCCGATGCGCATCATCTGGTGGCTCATAAGCATCGGCCATTTCTTGAAAAACACCACAAAAAAGTTGCCTTCTTATCGGTCGCTATGGAACGGAAGAATCGGACAGATTCGTCGTCCAGGAGAGTCGGCAACACCTCCAAAGCCTCCGCATCGGTCCATCTTGCTGTGCGTACCGCCGCCAAGAAGCGGCAGGCGAACGCGCTCCAGTCCCCACCGACGGAAAATTCTTTAACCGTTGTAAGGTGGCGACTCCGACTCCTCTTCCCGCCGTCTTCCAATGGTGGTGGTTGTGATGGCAAATTCAAAATGGCGTCGGCCCGCGGCGTGGCCAAGATGGCGGTTTGGCGCCACGGAGCGCGCAAAATGGCGGCCTCTTGCCGCGTGGGCAATGGCGGCGGCAGGACAGGCAACGTGGCGGCCCGCGGAGCACCACTTGCATCATCCATCGTCCCTGGCGCGACGAGATGGCATAGATGCGCCAGGACGTCCTTAAGTGCCTCCAGTTGTACCGCCATCGCTTGCCATCGTTGATCCGCGTCTGATGATGTGGACGGACCCGCCACCGCGCCAACATCCTCCACTCCTGTTCCCGTGGTCGCCTCAGCCGGGCTCTCCTCCACCACCCCAACAGGATCCGTGGTTGGAGGGAGTTCGTCGTCGTCGGACGAAGAAGCCGATGCAGGCGCCGGAGTAACTTTCTTCCTCACTTGTTTCGACATGCCGTTGCACTTCCGACACCAGTGTAATAAACGACTGGACCACGATGTCTGGCTCAGTGTCCTTTATTATTCGGTTCGTGCTGTACACCCACACGGCTGTCTTTACTCTGTAGCTTCTCCACGGTGCTGACTCCAATGTCGGCCCGATCCACAACAGCAGCTCCGCTGCTGTTTCTCTCACACAGCCCCCCTTGGCTGTACTCGCTGCTGCTCTTCTCCCTCCGCAGCTCTCACAGCTTCTTGCTCTCTCTCTCTCTCTCCGCAGCTCCTCCTGGCAGCCACACCGCTGCCTCTAACACGCAGCCCTCCTGGCTGTCTCCTCCCCAGCTGCACACCACTCCGCAGCTTCCTCTTATCTTCGGGGTTGGCTCCCGATGGCCGTCGGCGCCCCCCCCTCTCCACACTTGCCCACGTGGCCTCACTCTTTTCCGCTCACACCCCGACTGCCTTCCCCTTCCGGTTTACCCGCTTAAGGCCCCGAACCTTCCCCCCACGTCACATGACTCCACCCCCCGTGACGTCACCTCCGGAAGGTCGCTTACGCCCGCATTACACATTTATAGCCCTTCTATTTGAGACCGAAACAGCAGCATTTCTCAACTCTGGCTGTTGCCTGACGAGGTTGGTTGTAAAATGACTGGCGAACTGTCACGGGACTCGAATTGTAAATGTTGTGGGTTTACTCTCCAACATACTGGTTAGTGCTGAATTAGTAACTAATTCTCACGTTTTGTTTACGTAACAATCATTGGCTGTGTCGGGTGGTGGTGGCTGATTTAACGACACAACATTCATACGTATGCAATCTGACCCCCCAAAAAACATCTGGATATTGGGTCGCGAAAGCCTCCAACGTGTTAAACTATCTATACGGTGAACCCTGACTGATGAATAGTCGAAACTCGGGCTGATCTTTTGAACACGATACGTTTACTGAATCAGATTTATGTTAAGAGTGGAGGAATCCAATGACATATACAAAGCTCCTTTACACGGATGTCAGGTATTGAGTGTGGACAGATCCATCACAGGGTAAAACCGTGACATAAAAGCATACAAAGTCACTAGATAATTGTACTCATTTGGGGCCGAGTCGACCTAGGGGAGGCCCAGAACCGGTTCAATTCACCGTCACTGGTGCTGGCAGTGAGGGGGAAGCGAACTCGGGTCGCTGGTTTCGTAGCGCAGCGTTAACCGCTACACCACCGCTCCCCTTAGAGACACATCAACGCACAGCACAAGATACAGCACAACGCACAGCACCAGATACAGCACAACGCACAAGACAACATACAGTACTACAACATACAGCACAACAACGTGCAGCACAACCCACAGCACAACAACGTACAGCACAACAACAACATACAGCACAACGCACAGTACAAACGCTCTGGTCAGGCTTACGTACCCGAGTAGGCCTCACATCGGGGCACGCGAGCCACCGCAGTGCGCATCTCTTAAATAAAGCCCGTTACGCGGCGTGGGCAACACACTCGTGTAGCCTCAAGTCAGACACGAGCGCTGATTGCACTGCACTTGCACGTGTCGCGTCCCCAGAGACACGGTGATCGTCTCCAAGCTGCAAACAATCTGCGAGCTCGCTGCACCTGGAGGCCGCGATCTTAAAATGGCCGACCCCGTGGCACTCCCTGGACACGTGACCAGGAGGGGGCGGGGCCATCTTAATTTCTCACTGCCGCGGTGGCGAGGAGATGTTGACGACCTCGCCCGGTGTGCAGGAGGTCGTGGGTTCGATTCCGACCCTGACGATGCCTGCTGTATATTTTGAGTTTGTGTGTGTCTCTCTCTCTCCCCGTGGTCGCGTGGCAACAATAATCCCCACCAGACCACACCAAGACAACAACAATCCCAGACCACACCAAGACAACAACAATCCCCACCAGACCACACCAAGACAACAACAATTCCAGACCACACCAAGACAACAACAACAGTCCCAGGCTGACCACACCAATACAACTGCACAGCCCCTCAAGGAAACTGCACGTGACATGTTATAGCCACCCACGCACACGGTTCGAGCTCTCTGTGTTCGCCACCCGACGGCGCTCCTCGCGTGCCATTCAACTGACGTCACTTGTCGGGCCTATGACGTAAACGACTCAACACTTCGCTGCGTCTGTTTAACGTTGGTCATTGTTATCGCAGTCGAGACCACCGATCATTCGGCGGCTTCGGTTCGGGGCCACCGGATTAAAAAAAAACGCAGAATAATCACTAATTATTATACTCTTTGGTTCTTTCGGTAAAGTCACGTAGGTATAAAATGAAATAAAATGCTTTCCCACCTGATGATGGACGCTTGTGTTGCGCCCGAAACGTCGTGAATTATTTTATTTTATACCTACGTGACTTTACCGAAAGAACCAAAGAGTATGGATTCCTGCAGTCACGAAAGCTTAAAATCACTAATTATCATTATCTAAAATAGCTTACTTTTGCAGATTCTTATATTACATTATGTTTGTAGGTGTCGTGTGTTTTAAAATTGTTTACCATATGAAATTGGCACAAATAAACATAGAAGTAGACAAACAGAAATATCCCTACTTTATTGTACAGTGCTTACCACTCCAATCTCGAAGACTCTGCATCATGGGGCGATGTATCCACGTGCGTTATTGTCATTAAGTTGTGTGTAGTGTATCATGTAGTGTATGAGATATTTAACACTAAAATCAAGCGTAGCTGCTTTCTTTTAGTCACGCCCACACGGTGATGCCGATCGCCGGAACCTGGGTTACAACCTTTGGAGAGGTTTCACCGGATCGGCCCTGGACCGCAACTGGTGCATGTTGCAAGCAGGCCGGATACAATCGACGATCGACTGTAATATGATTTCCACTTTGTTTTAAACCAGGAAAGTCTCACGGAGTCTCGAGACGTCTGCTTTCAGGAGGGCCTTGTGAAGTTTCTGTAGGAGGTGGAAGGTGGGGGGCGATGTTAACGCTGCTGCTGCTCCTGCAGGTGCTGATGTTGCTGCTCCTGCAAGTGCTGCTGCTGCTCCTGCAGATGCTGCTGCTGCCGCTCCTGCAGGTGCTGCTGCTGTTGTAGCTGCTACTGCAGCTACTGCTGCTGCAGCTTGCAGCTACCGCCGCAGCCACTGCCGCAGTTGCTGTAGCTGGTGTTGCAGTGCGATCACAGTCCGAATAATTTTCTGCAGGGTATTCCTCCTAAACGCCGACTGGGGATGTGTTTTTTTGGCCGATAGCGATTCAAATGTGGTGGTGGGTTTAGCATTCATAATCAGTATATTGTATTGATACTGCAGGAGGAGGAATCCGATGAGCTATAAAGCTCTTTGATCACATTATTATTAAAACAATCTGCTATACACTATACCATTGACCGTCGCGTGAAAGGTATTAAGAGGAAGCAACGAAATATGTCAATGGAAGAGTGGTGAAAGGAGACTTGCAGCGGAGCAAAGACTCAAATCCCTGAGGAGAATACTAAGCTATATAGTCAATGCCAGCGAGTGGACTGCGGTCTGAAACTCACCGTAAACGTGAACACAATCAGTTAAGACCCGAAATGGTTTATCACGTCATTCCAATGATTGCTGAGCCAGAATCCATCTTCTCGGTTGAAATTGTCTCTGTGTTTGTATATGTGGATCGCTTCATGAACGAATCTCTCATGGTAGCCAGATGGCTTTCAGAGAACCTCTGTCTTGGAGAAGTCAATGAAATATGTCAATGGACATTGACTAAATAGTATAAAAGTGTAATGTTTAATATAATGTATAAGGTAACATATAGTATTGTATTTGTACAGTGAATATACAGCAGTGTGGTATACAGTAGGGTGTGTAGAATAATACATAGTGTATTATTACAATGTGTAATCTAAGGTGGTGTATAGTAACGCAGTGTATAATTAAAATTTGGGTTTGTCTGTGGCAGTGTATAGTACGGGGTATATCTGTGTAATGTAAGAAAAAAGTTTAGCTGGAGGCATATTATATTTTTTGCGACATAGAAGTGTAATGTATGACTTACTGTTAGTAGCTCAGCTTGTTGGAGAGTATATTGAGTATATTGATGCAGTTTATATTCTAGTTTTTTACGTGGTTTGGCTGCTGCAGCTCCTTACTATAAAAATTCCCCTCCCTTTTTTACTGCTAATTCTACTTCCTCCCTTTATTACTTTTAATCCTACATAATACACGAGCATAATATGACTTTGAGACCCCCCCGCCCACCACCTACACATTCCACAAGTAGTGGCTAATCCCATATCTGCATTTTCCATAAATATGCTGAATTCCTCTGTTGATATGTAAATTTCTTTGTCAAGGCGCTCTCCTCCTCTAACCCCTGCTCAAATATACGCTGCCAAGCTTGGTGGTGTTCATTCGGACGCTGTCTTTCCGACAGCCCTGTTCTTCACCTGAGGACGGCTGCTTGCATTGTGGCCAAAACGTCGTGAGAATTGTATTTTATTATGTTTAATTATTATTTTATTATTTCCCTTCTACGTGACTTTACCGAAAGAACCAAGAAGATTACAATAGATCATCGATTATCCGGCAGCTTTGGAGGAGGAGAGGGGGCACCGGATTTTGAAAACGTCGGATAATCACCCATCATCATAATTTTAAATAGCTTATTTTTGCATATTTTCGTATGACATGTTTTTAGGTGTTGTATGTGTACGCTCTTTAAGTGTTTAAATTTGTTTACTACATGAAATTGGCGTAAATATACAAATAAACAACAATAGATAACGTACTCTTTGGTTCTTTCGGTAAAGTCACGTAGTTAGAAATAAAATCAAACAAATCACGACGACCGGTCGTGTTGCAATTGAAATGTCGTGATTTGTTTTATTTTATTTTATTTCTAAATATGTCACTTTGCCGAAAGAACCAAAGAGTATGGATTCCTGCAGTCACGAAAGCTTCAAATCAAGATTAATAAACAAGTGACTATTTACAGTACCGTATTTACCACTCTAATCTCGATATTCATTGTTAAAGTTGTATGTAGTGTTTAATGTACTGCATATAATATTTAACACAGATATAAAGCGTAGCTACTTCTTTTTGTCACGCACACGGTGCCGATCGCCGGACTGGGTACAGAATTTGTAGCGGTTTTGACGGTTTCGCCGGATCGGCCCAGGACCGCTGGATAATTATCGCTCGCTGGATAATCAATGATCAACTGTATCATATATATATGAGCACGAGTTGGCTACACATGGCTACAGATGGTGCAAAAAGAAGCTCAACGTACGTATGTATGTACATATGTATGTACGTTTATGTTGAAGTATACGTCATGATGAAAGAACCGAGACGTAACCCGAAAGTTGGGTGTTAATTTATGATGGACAGACGTGTAAAATAACTATTTAGTTGTAAATTAAAGTTAACATATGCAACTACTCCTCTACTTATGGACATTTGACGAATGAACTTTCAAACATACCATCACACCTGTCTTTATGTCCAGTTGCCTGTTCGGATCGAGAGTCCTAATTTCCACCGCTGCGCATTAGATGGCGGTAGTGGCATCTACTACTGCAGAACACGAAGAATCAGTGGCATCGACATCTACAGGAGATTACACAACTTTTAAAGCCGTTCCTCGTGTTTAGTGTACATGCTCTACAACATGTTTGGAATCGATATGAGTAAAGTTGGACTTACGAAGAAATCGGCTTACAAACAGACCTCTGGAAACTCACTCATTCGTAAGTAGATGAGACCCTGTATTGGGGTTACACCCTGTACAGGCATCGATGGACAGAAGGCGGCCAAGTGACATCGGGATAAACGTCTCAAGGACAAGTGGCGATGGGAATTGCTGAAAAGGTTGGTTGTTGATACACAAGGAAATATAACGGGGTGGCCATTACTCAAGGGGGGTAAATTAAAATAAAAACTAAACTCGATAATAGGGGTTTTTGGGTTTGATCGCGTAAAACTAAACTACAGACGACTCTCGATTATCCGCGCTAATGACGGGGAGGACAGCCGCGGTGAATTAAAAATCGAGGATTTAAAAAAATCCATTTTCCACAGATCTGTATGCCTAAAACCACTCATATAGGTATAAATTATGTTCAAGTTAAGAACATTTTGTTTGTTAATGAAGAAAAAAAATAGTAAACAATCGACTGATCAATGTACGTGCTCAGTGATAATATGACTTTCCTGCCCAGCAGAATACTCGGCCTATTAAGTGGACAGGAGAGCCACAGCCAATCAAAATGTATCAAACTCCGCCCACGGTTGTAAAGATATGGCAACTACTGCACTGTAAGAGGCGATCAAATGGATTTTGCATTAACCGGAGCTACATAGATGTGTAGTGGCATGGCGCTGGCTGCTGGCAGAAAAGAGGATCTGCGGTGTATGGCAGTCCTGACGTCAGCAGGCCAGGATATACACGAGAGGGAGATCTAGGGGAAAGGTCACAGAAGGGGCCCACCAGGAGCCCGCTAGTAGGATCCAGAAAGGGGGCATGGCCGGGACAGAGTGAGGCCACACTGATAGTATAAGAGGGGCTCCTGTGGGGGACCTCAGGGCTGTTGGAGTGGATCCCCGTCGTGCTGTTGAAGTCCATCGTCGCCATTCTTCTCGTCGTCTTCACCATTATCTTCGTTGTCGTCTCTATCTCTACCATCTCGGGGCCCCGCTATTCAGACAGTCTACCAACTGTCCTGGCTGAGTAGTGTCACCGTTAATAGACAGACTAAATATTACGTGTGTTAATCCCGATGGTGCTCGCTAAAAAAGAAGTGACTCCAAGTCTTTTCATCTCAGAGTTAAGTCACTACATATGTGTGGTGTAATATCGCCAGCTGGTGGCCAGCAGCGGCAACAGTACACACGCCGGTGAGCATGTGAGCGGGTGTGTCGGCAGAGCGGAGGAACTGGGGCAAGGGTCATGGAGGGCGCTATCTTGAAGCCCCTGGAACCTGCTAGTGGGTCGAGAAGGGAGGCTTGGCCAGGGTGGAGCCAGGCCGCGCTGGTAGCATAAATGGTGCTGAGAGCAGGAGCTCAAGGCTCCCAGTTCTGGGATTGGATCGTCTCGTCATAGCTGTCGTTTCGTCGCCATCGTTGCTGCCGTCTTCGCTCGATATTGCACTGCTAGATCATTTTTGGCTGTCTCCGTCAGCGCCGTTGGTGTTAGACGGCAAGTGTTGTGTATATGTTAGCGACTGTAGAGTGTGTGTAGGCGAGATTGTGAGTGTTCAATAAAGAAGGTGCCTCTGCAAACCTCGTCTCCAACTCACTGACACTACATATGTTTGGTTTAAGCATGTGACTTTTAATACACATTTCCAAGAATAACCATGTAAAACTGTTTTTAGATTAATAATATTGGCTTAAGGGATAATCCATGAGTTTTTAAGTGATGTCTAAATCTCAGGTGTGTGGTTAATCCACAAATTGGATAAACCGCATGTGTATAATCGAGAATCGAATGTATTATTATTTTACCAGGTAAGGCCCACTGAGCTATATAGCTCAACTTTTGGAAGCTACCTGGCTCTCACAAATGTTATCTCAATTATTTGTAGCCGTAGCCAAATACTCTAAAAACG
The DNA here is from genome assembly GCF_965212315.1 of Lampetra planeri. Lineage (NCBI taxonomy): Eukaryota > Metazoa > Chordata > Hyperoartia > Petromyzontiformes > Petromyzontidae > Lampetra > Lampetra planeri. The sequence continues at coordinate 283,371 of NW_027613820.1, forward strand.
TAATGTTGATTCTAAATGTGGAGGGGGAAAACCAGAGGACCCGGAGAAAAAGCCACACGACCATAGGTGAAAGAGATATATACACTCCAAATCTATAGGCGTCAGGGTTGGGATCGTACCCACGACCTCCTGTATACCTCTTTGGCAAGAGTTGCCAAGGGGACGAGGCGACCGCGCGAATCGGGGACAAGAGAAGGTTCCAGAAGGAAGGTGCGGAGCGGAGCGGGGGGTAAGAAGGGGGAAGAGAAGCATAGAGGACAGGGGAGGAGAGAAGGAGATGCAGTTGGAAAACAAACAGAGAAGCTTCTGTGCCGGCGGAGCTTTGTCATTGAGCTAGAGCAGAGAGGAACATGAGAGGCAGGGCCAGGTCCGCACTGGCCATAGGGGCAGCATCCCAGGGCCTGGTCCGGACTAGCCATCGGGTCATATCCCCAGTGGGGCTGGTCCATTCCGAGGGTCGGATGGGACCGAGTCTGTGTGGGGAAATTGCAAATGTGGTCAGAGTAAAAAACATTTCTTTTTTTTATTACTTAAAATATACCTCTCGTATATGCTCATGTGGCTTGTTTACGCTCTCGGTTGGCAAGTCCCTCATATTCGAAAGCCCCGAAAGATTGTTCCTTACCGACCCCCTCCCCGCCATTAGTATTAAGACCCAGCCCAAAATGGTTGCCAATGAGCATGGCATAGCTATTTTGGGGCCCGTGTGCTTACAAAAATGCCTGGGACCATTTTTCAGTCCCAGTGCCCATCGCGAGGCCCAGGCCACGAGTGAGCGAGACAGCATAGGGTGAACAGAGAGCCCGGGTGACTTGTGGTCACGCTGGACGTTCGATTCGAGTGTATGGCGCCCCGCCTGCCTATTCCAAACGAATTGCCACGTCGCAGCTCGCAACCAATTTGCTCCTCTAGAGACAAGTTGCTTTGCTGGATTGTTAATAATGTTATCGGGGACACTTTAGGACACCCGACCACTGCCCACTCTCTCCGCCTACTGCCCCTCCGCCCCCACTGACCCCCCTCCCACCCTTCCAAGAGATCTTTACTCATACCGGTCGTTGCACGCAGTAAAGGAACTCCGTGACTTCGCCGGTGGAATCAACGGCATCACGTGGCTGTGACGACTACGAGCAGCGCGCCCAGGGAGAACCCAGACATGGCGAGGGCTGCGCGCCCGGCAGAGTTGCCTGGCTTGGCCGTGGTCTTAGCTGGTGACTTGGTTGTGGTCTTAGCTGGTGACTTGGCTGTGGTCTTAGCTGGTGACTTGGCTGTGGTGTTAGCTGGTGGCTTGGTTGTGGTCTTAGCTGGTGGCTTGGCTGTGGTCTTAGTTGGTGGCTTGGCTGTAGTCTTAGCTGGTGACTTGGCTGTGGTCTTAGATGGTGGCTTGGCTGTGGTCTTAGATGGTGGCTTGGTTGTGGTTTTGGTTGCTTCTTCAGGTTCATTTTCTCCTGGTTCTCTTGCCGTGGTTTCAGCTGGTGGCTTGTTTGTGGTTTTAGCTGGTGGCTTGGTTGTGGTTTTGGGTGTTTCTTCAGGTTCATTTTCTTCTCGTTCCCTTGCCGTGGTTTCAGCTGGTGCCTTGGTTGTGGTTTTGGTTGGTTCTTCAGGTTCATTTTCTTCTCGTTCCCTTGTCGTGGTTTCAGCTGGTGCTTTGGTTGTGGTTTTAGCTGGTGCCTTGGTTGTGGTTTTAGCTGGTGCCTTGGTTGTGGTTTTAGCTGGTGCCTTGGTTGTGGTTTTGGTTGATTCTTTAGGTTCATTTTCTTCTCGTTCCATTGTCGTGGTTTCAACTGGTGCCTTGGTTGTGGTTTTGGTTGGTTCTTCAGGTTCATTTTCTTCTCGTTCCATTGTGGTTGTTTCAGCTGGTGCCTTGGTTGTGGTTTTTGCTGGTACCTTGGTTGTGGTTTTAGCTGGTGCCTTGGTTGTGGTCTTAGTTGGTGCCTTGGTTGTCGTATTAGCTGGTGCCTTGGTTGTGGTCTTAGTTGGTGCCTTGGTTGTGGTTTTAGCTGGTGCCTTGGTTGTGGTTTTGGCTGGTGCCTTGGTTGTGGTTTTAGCTGGTGCCTTGGTTGTGGTTTTGGCTGGTGCCTTGGTTGTGGTTTTGGCTGGTGCCTTGGTTGTGGTTTTAGCTGGTGCCTTGGTTGTGGTTTTGGCTGGTGCCTTGGTTGTGGTTTTAGCTGGTGCCTTGGTTGTGGCTACATAACCTGCAACACACACAACGGAATAGTAGGTTTGCGGAAATATAATTTCATCGCGCCCCTCTCTCTCAAACACTTAATAGACAGAAAATTGTTGCATGTTAAGCCTTATACACCACTTACAAGGCCTGCTACCATAGCTATGCACGCCTGTGATCCAGCGTTGTCGAGGCAATGACAGTTCTTGGATCAGGTGTGTATATATGTTGAACTTCTTTCGCACCGTACATAGCAACCGTGCTAATTGGAAGTGCGGGGTCACACACAAACATTGTAAACTCCCTCAACGTGGGCGTCGAGGAGGTGCCTCCGTATCCCTGGCTCGCCAGGACAAGGTGGCACAACAGGGGGCAACAGCACTTGCCCCAGCAATCTGTTAAGGCTGCACGGGGGATCTTTGTGTTTGAGTTGGGGAGGGGGTACATTTTGCAGGTTTTCTTTCTGCAAACGGATGCTTGACCAATACCAGTCACGTGGTTTTGTTTTTCAGACGTTGGAAGAAAACCCGGAGAACCTGGAGGAGATACGAACTCAAAACACAGAAAGGTGCCCGAGTCGGGAATGGAACCCAGCCAGGCGCTTCTGTCTGTCTGCGAGGTCACGGGTGTCCACCACCACCCCGCTCGTTGGACTCACCTGAGGCAGTGAGCGTCGCCGACTGCACGTTCATTTGCCATTTGGGTTCCGTCTTGACCACGGTCGCTCTGTGGGGTGAACACACCAGGTCAGGCGTGTAACAACCCGAAGGTGTGTGAGCTTACCCGTGATAAATCACATGCACGCACAATCGTGCACTCTGCTGCTTACCTGTTTCTGTAATTGCCACGGAGAGCCGGGTGCGTTTGAATGAGGGGCCGCGTTCCACGTTATAACAGAGCGCATTATAACGGGCACGTTCCGCGTTATAACGGTGCACATTCCACGCTGTGCGATCAGCGTTCCACAAACAGAAGAACCGTGTTATAGCGAAAACGCGTTGAAGTGTGAACATCGTTAAGAGGGGACTCACGGTATCCATTCATAGGGGGTCTCCTCTAGGCATTCCTGACACCAATAATACACCATTAAATTATTAGATTTTATTTACCAGGTGTAAAGCCCTACTGAGCTATGTAGCTCTTTTTCAGAAGCGTCCTGGGCCATCACAAATGATAGTTCAACGAAGTAGCGGCTTATCATCATCACGTGGAAATGTATAGCAGTAGCCAAATAACTCTAAACGCGTGATGTCGATTGTAAAATGTGGAGGGAAAAAACCGAAGGACCCGGAGAAAAATCCATGCGACCACAGAAAGAGAGAGGGGGAGAGAGGGAGAGAGACACGCAAGCTCGAAATATACAGCAGGCGTCAGGGTCGGGATCGAACCCACAACCCTGTACACCAGACGAGGGAGTTAACATGTCGTAGCCACCGTGGTGCCCAATTATGTATTATTAATAACTAGCTTTACTACCCGGCTTCTTCCGGGACTTGGATTCACCCGGGACTTGGATTCACCACGCCCGGCCGCCTTTGTCTCCCCAGTGGCGATGTTCACACACCACACCAGTAACTCGTTTGAGGCTGAGTCGACCTAGGGGAGGCCCAGGACCGGTTCAATTCACCGTCACCAGTGATGGCCGTGAGCGGGATCGAATTCGGGTCGCCAGGTTCGTAGCTCAGCGCGCTAACCACTACACTACCGCTCCGCCCACACACAAGCGCACGTCCATAGGTACACATACACGCGCTTGCTGCAGACACACACAACTTTCAGGGTGCGTACGGCAGTAAAGGACTGAATTAATAAAGCAATGCTGCGCGAAGAACGCCTTAGACCTGCAACACATTTATATGGCACTTTACTCGCGGAGTGTTGGGGGGGTATGTGACATGAGCAGGCACACTGCTTGACGCTTCCGCATGCGGGTGACATCACAGATGGGACGTCACAGCTCACTTGCCGTGCAAAATATATGCATTATTCCCCCCCCCCCCCCTCAAAAAAATATAAAAGTCATTTTAAAAAAAAATTTCCATGGTGTACAGTCTGGAAAGTACCCACATAGCAAATTCCAAGTTTGTTGCATGTCGGGAAGTACGCTAAACATTTTGAACAGACACGCATATTCACAAATTTCCCTTATATATAGATAATCCAGTGGGTCGTGCGTGTAAGCGTGCCCCTGTGAGGTTGAACTTACACAAACACAACGGAGCTGGGAGGATTTGTAGTCGGTGGGATCCAATCGAAGCTCAGGTCAGCCTTGGTGGCGCCGGTGGAGTGCGTCACCGCGTCGTTTGCAGGGGCACGGCACTGCGAGAGAGAGACGTAAAGAAAGATGACATTGGACCTTGTTATCGAGGCTGGAATATACCCGACGAGCCCACGGGGAGCACCTCTGTTGACAGATGTACAGGCCAGGCTGGCTCGACAATGGTGAACCCACACACAGGGTGACCACGTGCCCCAGCCGTGCTTAGAATAATGGGCCGCTGTCCAACCCGAAAGAATTCACTCATGAACCCTCCCCCCCATCACAATCTTCTATTCACGGGTTCTTACTTTCCAAAATCCCCCTCTTTATCACTCGTGTTAACCAGGTGCCACCTGTATGAGCCAGGTGCTGAGTCACCTGTGTGAGCCCGGGTTTGTGAAGTCACCTTTAGAATTGTGTTGCCTGCAGGTGGGGTGTCCCATGTGCCAACGATGGTCGTGGTGTTGGGTTCTCGCGCTTGCAGGAGGTAGCCCTTGAAGGTGCCCTGGATGGTGACTTCGGGGGGCCGGGCACACAAAAGGGAGGGGGGTGGAGGAGGAGAAGGAATCCGATGAGCCATAAAACTCTTTTTCACAGATGTTCAGTAGGAGCACGGGGAAATAAAGTTACAACAACAAACAATAGAAAAACACGATTGTAGCGCAAAGTACAAGAAGGTCCCGCTGAGGTATTAACTTATTTTTTCAGAAGCGACCTGGTCATCACAACTGATCACAGCTGAACAATGTGGCCCGATCATTTGGACATTTATAGCACCCAGAAAAATCGAAATTATCTCAATGGATTTTTCTAAATGATGCGGAGGGGGGGAAAAAAAAGGAGGACCCCGAGGTAAAAAAAAGATCCACGTGACCGCCGTAAATGTGGATACAAAACGGGGTAACGTTTTAAATAGTTTGTTTTTGTTATTTCAAACGCCCTGCTATCACTCTCTCTGCAGGACAAGTCGCCTTTGCCGCTGAGGACGAGGCGCGGACGAATTTTCCTGCGCGGAGGATACTCCCGGCCATTCTTTTCCAGAAAAATGGCACGTTAGGCGAAAAACTCGTTGAGCGGAACAATAACCCCCCCCTACCCCCCCATAAATGACATAAAGATAAAGTTCGGCGAGATACGACGTGACTCTTATGACTAGGCATACGCAGTGGGATGGCGGACAAGTCGCCGTATCGTTCCGAGCACCTCGTCGACCGCTCAGCAACCTGCTTCGATGATGTCACGGCGCACGCGTTCCGCGTTCTACTCCGGCCATTTCTATCGTCGTCATCACTTGCAAATGTCCGTCCGTCACGATTTGTATCGCCATAAACGGGACATCGGGGTGGGGTGGGGAGAGGCGCAGAGTATAGGCAAGGCGTCACTGGACGCGGGAGGAGGGTTACGCACCTGGGAAACCTCCGTGTTGTGTAAAACCCGCGTTCGACAAATAATAGACCTCATGGGAAAAATAGGATTGTGTTCCTCGCTCCGAAATCATTATCACCCCACTCGCTCTTTGTTTAACCAGTTCTACAAGAACTGTGGCCTTGTATGTGTGTATGTGCGTGTATGTGAGTGTATCTATGTGCGTGTGTGTGTACACTTATTTATGGGGAGCGGTAGTGTAGCGGTTAGCGCGCTGCGCTACAAACCCGGCTCGCCGAGTTTGATTCCCGCTCACGGCCAACACCAGTGACGATTATCTGAACTTTCCCTAGATTGACTCAACCTCAAATGAGTACTTAGTGCGATGTGTAAGCATTGCCACTAGGGAAACAAAGGCGGCCGGGCGTGGTGCTGGCCACCTACCCCCTCGTGTGCTAACAGCACTTGCTCCAACAGTCTGTTATGGGCTATATGGGGGATTCATCTTCTTGGTTCTTTCGGTAAAGTCACGTAGAAGGGAAGTAATAAATAAAACATAATAAAATATTTTATTTTATTATGTTTTATTTTTATTATTTTATTACTTCCCTTCTACGTGACTTTACCGAAAGAACCAAGAAGATGAATCCCTGCAGTCACGAAAGCTTTAAATCGAAATTTATATGGGGGATCTTTGTCTTTGTACATAGTCTGGTCGACCGAGTCTTCGATACGGGTGAACGAATGGACGAGCGGAGGGGGTTGATGATTCACTTACCTTTAACCTTGGTGCCAGGGGTGAAGGTGCTGCTGTTGGTGACGATGGAGTATGGTGCGCCGGTCAGTGTGTTAGGGTTGTGATGTGGAACCATATCGGTGCAGGAAGATGATGGAGCTCCACCAGGGAAGCCCTGAGTTCCGTGCAGACCCACCAACCCCACCATCCACACAGCCAGCAGCGCCTCCATCATTCCCAGAGAACGACGAAGCCACGGCGTTTAAGTTGACGACAAATGTTAGTGGTCAATATTAATGGATTTCTGATGGTAAAGCTAAAAAATATTTAAACACAAATTGAAAAAACTCTTGCGCAAGTTTGAAAATAGAAGCCGGCGAAGGTTTACAACACAAAAAATGCTAAAAATCAGTTGGCAATTCAAGCGGCGGGTGGAGCAGCGTAGACGTCAAGGCTTCTTATAGTAGAGAGATGGGGGGTAAGACGGGGGGGCACACAACGCGGGGGGGGGTCAGACAAACACAGGGACCACATTGGTCACCGGGGTGGATTTGGCTCGAGGGCACCCACGACGATTCGAAGACATTGTGCAATGCCACAAAATGTTGCCCAAAAATGTCTGAATTCTTCCGTAGCGCGAGGTGTGGTGGCCTCATCCCTCCATTGTTGGACCCCCCCCCCCCTCCATCATAGCGCTGTCACGCGGTGACTCGGAGTGAACGTTGCTTACCCTGAATGACCCCCCTCCCTCCGATCTAAAGGACAATTGTGGCAGTGCGGGGTTGGTCAGAGAACCGCATTGGTTGTGAATTGGGTTGCGCATAACTGTCGGGGGAGCGGAGTTGGAGCGGGGGAAGGTATGGGGGAGGGGGCAGAGCCAGGGGTAAGGCTCCTCCTAGACCTCCACCCACGTGTAGAAGGGAGTGAGATGGAACAGATGGAGATTAGTCTACACACTTTGCTGCTGTACCGCCTCTACCTGGCAGTGCCAAGGGTACGGCTCATCCTCGGCGCCCACCCACTGCTGCCCCAACACACAGCAATCACGGGCAGCGTAGTAACCGCCGCTCGGAATATTACGAATGATATTTGCATTGTCCTTGTACTGTTCACCTTTTGGCGTTGTCCTTTGGTCTAACACTGGGCGCCGCGGTGGCTAGGAGATGTTAACCACCTCTACCGGTGTACAGGAGGTAGTGGGTTCGAACCCTACCCTGACGCCTGCTGTATATTTGAAGTTTTCGGTGTTTCTCTCTCCCCGTGGTGGCGCTGATTTTTCTCCAGGTCCTCCGGTTTTTCGCTCCACATTTAGAATCACGCGTTTAGGGAATTTTTCTGCTGCTACAAATTTCCACGTAATGATGATATCAGCCATTTCGTCGGGCTATCACTTGTGATGGTCAGGTCGCTTCTGAAAAAGAACTACATCGCAGCTCAGTGGGCCTGACCTGGTAAGAGAAAAATTGTTTGGTACATTTTTAAATAGTTTAGTCAAGGAAATGAAGGAGGCTGGCTGTAGCTGTGGTGTAGGCCAATCAGTTTGAAAGACAATGCATACATTATTATTTTTTATTATCAAGCAAGTTTATTTGCATGTTTTACCACAATCATGATGTTAATGCAGACACGACGATGCCTAGCGATAATCTATTGGTTGTTTTGAAATCTTAACACAACTCCTGTAGTAGTTATTGCTCAGAAGGGTGATGAAGTCTATTCTTCTGTTTCGTTTATCATTACGAATGAAATTGGGTCCAACGTTCCTGCAACGTCCAAACCAGACAAATATGTTGCTCCGGTTAATCCGAAATCCACATGACCACCTCTACAGTATAGTAGTTTCATATCTTTGTGGGCGGAGTTTGATTGATGTTGATTGGCTGTGGCTCTGCTACCATCCAATTAGTGGGCCGAGTCTTCTGCGAGGCGGGAGCAGGAAAGTTATCACTGAGCATTAACAAAATCAACTTTCTTTACTTAATTTGTACCTATTTATTAGTGGTTTTTGCTATAGAGATCCGCGAAAAATGGATATGTTTGGATTATCTGTGATTTAGATTTATCCATCGCTGCCATCCCTGTTATTAGCGTGGATAATCGATAATCTACTGCATATGTATCTCTCTATATCCCTATGAGTCCCTATGCAAATCTATGTATGTCGATGGGTCTATATGCCATTTTGGAAATGACCCAGGGCCACGCTTGCGAATGAGACTCTTACCCTGGTCTCCTGAGTTTTGACCTGGTCACACAGAATCCACTCCAGAACGATGTAATCTCTCTGCACCTGTGCGTGTATTTTATTGGTCTTTATTGTGGTCTCTGTGTATCTAACTCACAGCATCGTGAAAAAACTAAGAAACAAAAAATACAACGACAATAATCATTAAAAGGCACACAGGAGTTCAACAGCCAAGTGGTTTGTGAAGGATTGGACACTTACAGTGGGGGTGGAGTTAGCGGGTGAAAGTAAAACGTCCAAGAGAGCGAACGTGTTATGGGTTGTTTAGACTCGAGTTAAATATTCAATATTACTGCAACATTCAATCTTTAAAATATATGGCCTATTACGATTTAATGTTATATACTCATAACTACTTCGATCGTTTACCCATTAAGAGTCTCTCCGAGTCTCAAGGACGCGTTGTGCAGGAGGCTCCTGCCAGGAGTTGATGGCAGTAGTGGGGAGGGGGGGGGGTATGTTACCGCTGCTGGTGCTGCCGCTGTGAGATCCCAGTTTTTGCTGTAGGGGATTTCTCAGCACTTATTGGTGTGGGGGGGGGTCATGTGGGGGTTTATAGGGCGACAGCAGTTCCACTGTGGGAATGGGGTTGAGCTATAGCAGGAGGAGGAAACTGAAGAAGCCGGAGTAAACCAATGCAGGACAAGGGGAGAGAGGGAGGGAGCACACCAACTGCACACACACACAGAATCGGAGCCCCAATCGGGAATCGAAACCAAAATTTTGTTGCTGCGAGGCCACAAGTGTTGCCACCCAACATTGTCCACCCGAAATATATGTCAACATATATAAATAAAAGTTAAATATTCAAAAACACACATGCATGCTATACACCGGACGATGGACTAACATGTGCAGAGACCCATCCAGTGACGTGGAGACATTGTCAAGGCGAGGGATGACATCACAAAGGCGTCCAGTGACGTCGTCTGAAACAGCTCGCGGGTCGTTCGAAATAGCCGAGCGCACGTGGCAGGGGGCACAAGTGCTTCTCATAGTGCAGCTGGAGCCATCAGGCACAGCCCGTAGTGACTTCCCAGCAGGTGGGGTGGCAACAGTTGCTGCTGTGTGGGTCTAGCCTAGGGGCACCCCCAGTGACAGCTGTCCCTGTGCATAGGTCACCGTTGAAACGCGGAATGTGCGCTGTTATAACGCGGGTTACGACCAGTCAGTGACGAACTACTTTCTTGAGCTACACGGCTGAGCGGTACGGTGATACAGTACGTGGAATGATACGGTAACGCGGCGGCGTACCCTCAGTTATCTGTCCCACCATCTCACTACTTCGTGTGTGCATAGTAGCAATCGCAGTATGTCGTATCTCGCCAAACTTTACTGTCGATAAATCAGTTATGGGGAAATCCTTTTTTTGCAACGTGTTGTCCACTTAACGCAGCACTTTTTCAGGAACGGGTCGACTGCCAGCACTACCACCCGGCGTGTTAGCGAGGACTCGCTGCATTTGCCCTGCTGGGGATCGTGACGACATGTCGACCTTGCATCCTTTATAGCGACGCGAGGTGGGCGTGAGAGGGCACATGGAGAAAGAGAGTTGCATGCAACTCAGCGCGACTCACGGAGCGATTCACGACGTGACTTGCAGACCCTTCACAGGGGGACATTCTCATCCGAGGTCACTGCTCCATTCTGAGAGAGGTCCGATAAATAATTATTTGGGAGTACTGCGGGGGCAGTGTTGTGTGTGTTGTGGCTGGTACAGCATAACAACTCTGTGTTATGGCTGCTATAGGCGTGTGCTGTGGCTAGTACAGCACGATTACTCTTTGCAACGTGGTTGGTATGATGAAACAGTCATGGTTGTCGCACGTGGTTGACATGTGTTGGACACGTGCCAGGCACGTGTTGGATACGCGTTTGACGCGTGGTTGGCAAGTGGTTGTCACGTGTCCGGACACGTGGTTGACACGTGGTTAGGCACGTGCCGACACGTGGACACGTGGCCAGGCATGTGGCCGGGACGAAATCCCGTGACCGTGCAAACTAATCTAGGCACGTGGCTCCGACGGCCGCCAGCGTCGCGCCCAGGCAGAGCGACACCCCAGCGCGGAGCAAACGCCCAGCGGAGCTGCCACCCTTGCCCACCGCGGTCGTGTTCCCCGTATGCCCGCCTGACCACACGCCGTCACTGCCAACCGTGGTTTTAGCTCCTCCCGCTCCTCCTGCTGCTGCCTTGGTCGTGGTTGGAGCTCCCCCGCCTCCTCCTGCTGCTGCCTTCGTCGTGGTTTTAGCTCCCCCGCCTCTTCCTGCTGCTGCCTTGGTCGTGGTTGGAGCTCCCCCGCCTCCTCCTGCTGCTGCCTTGGTCGTGGTTGGAGCTCCCCCGCCTCCTGCTGCTGCTGCCTTGGTCGTGGTTTTAGCTCCTCCCGCTCCTCCTGCTGCTGCCTTGATCGTGGTTGGAGCTCCCCCGCCTCCTCCTGCTGCTGCCTTGGTCGTGGTTTTAGCTCCCCCGCCTCCTGCTGCTGCTGCCTTGGTCGTGGTTGGAGCTCCCCCGCCTCCTCCTGCTGCTGCCTTGGTCGTAGTTTTAGCTCCCCCGCCTCCTGCTGCTGCTGCCTTGGTCGTGGTTGGAGCTCCCCCGCCTGCTCCTGCTGCTGCCTTGGTCGTGGTTTTAGCTCCCCCGCCTCCTGCTGCTGCTGCTGCCTTGGTCGTGGTTGGAGCTCCCCCGCCTCCTGCTGCTGCTGCCTTGGTCGTGGTTGGAGCTCCCCCGCCTCCTGCTGCTGCTGCCTTGGTCGTGGTTGGAGCTCCCCCGCCTCCTGCTGCTGCTGCCTTGGTCGTGGTTGGAGCTCCCCCGCCTCCTGCTGCTGCTGCCTTGGTCGTGGTTGGAGCTCCCCCGCCTCCTCCTGCTGCTGCCTTGGTCGTGGTTTTAGCTCCCCCGCCTCCTCCTGCTGCTGCCTTGGTCGTGGTTGGAGCTACCCCGCCTCCTCCTGCTGCTGCCTTGGTCGTGGTTTTAGCTCCCCCGCCTGCTCCTGCTGCTGCCTTGGTCGTGGTTGGAGCTCCCCCGCCTGCTCCTGCTGCTGCTGCCTTGGTCGTGGTTGGAGCTCCCCCGCCTCCTGCTGCTGCTGCCTTGGTCGTGGTTGGAGCTCCCCCGCCTCCTGCTGCTGCTGCCTTGGTCGTGGTTGGAGCTCCCCCGTCTCCTGCTGCTGCTGCCTTGGTCGTGGTTTTAGCTCCCCCGCCTCCTCCTGCTGCTGCCTTGGTCGTGGTTGGAGCTCCCCCGCCTCCTCCTGCTGCTGCCTTGGTCGTGGTTTTAGCTCCCCCGCCTGCTCCTGCTGCTGCCTTGGTCGTGGTTGGAGCTCCCCCGCCTGCTCCTGCTGCTGCTGCCTTGGTCGTGGTTGGAGCTCCCCCGCCTCCTGCTGCTGCTGCCTTGGTCGTGGTTTTAGCTCCCCCGCCTGCTCCTGCTGCTGCCTTGGTCGTGGTTGGAGCTCCCCCGCCTGCTCCTGCTGCTGCTGCCTTGGTCGTGGTTGGAGCTCCCCCGCCTCCTGCTGCTGCTGCCTTGGTCGTGGTTGGAGCTCCCCTGCCTCCTCCTGTTGCTGCCACTGTCTTGGTCGTGGTCTTTGCTGGGTTTCCATAACCTGGGCAAAAAACAATGCACACACGCGGGCCTCAGATTGGCTCTGAGCACCAAGCAGTTCAGGAAACTCTGCAAGACTTTTAGCTTTTCCTTGAGTATGTCCTCTCATTTTTATATTTTTACGTGTCATGATTTTATAGGTAGGAGGACTACCTTCCTTTAAGTTATACTGAAAAGTATTGCGATGCCCTCTTTAGTGGGCACGAGTTATTTTACTCAAAAAGTAAATTGAATTAATGAATGAAAGATCCCCTGCCTAGACTGTTGGGGCAAGTGCTCTGAGTAGCGAGTAGCAGCAGCAGTGCCTATGAAGGTAGACACAGACAAAGATCTCCCGCGTAGTAGAGGCCAACCGAAATTCGGTTTTGGCGCCGAAAGTTGGCAAATGGCCTCTTCGGCATAGTTTCTATTTCGGCCGAAGCCAAAAAGTTAACTTTCGGTTTATTTTCGGTTTCGGCCGAAACTGATATTGACTTTCGGTCATCATTCGTCAATCGAACATTTATTTTTAGAATATAACGCTAGTGCTACGTCTATCACACTGCCTATCGGCCGGTCAGTCGGCGCTAGGCAATCCTATGCGATAGGCTGCAAACACACACACATAGCAGCAGCAGCAGCTTGGGAGCGAGGTTACAGCCGCAACCATGGTCTGCTAATTAGAGGCCGACCAAAATTCGGTTCCGGCGACGAAAGTTGGCAAATGGCCTCTTTCGGCATAGTTTCTGTTTCGACCGAAGCCACAAAGTTTACTTTCGGTTTCGACCGAATGTAAATTTTTAACTTTCGGTCTGGTTTTGTTTTCGGCCGAAACCAGAAATTCAGTCTCGGTCGGCCTCTACCGTGTAGTCTCTAACAGACTGTTAGGGCAAGTGCTGTTAGTAGCGAGCTGCAGCAGCGCCTATGAAGGGCAGCATTGTGGCATACGAGGGGGTGAGTGGCCAGCACCAAAGACAAAAGTCCCCTCATGTAGCCTCGAATCGAATCCAGGCACTTATATTTTTTTAGATGTGAGGCACGCGGTGTTTTTGTGCGTGTGGACAGACCCGAGGGTTTGAGTTGATGTGACGTCACGTTGCCCTGCCATTCGTTGAGCAGCTTCACGACGGTCGCTCTGCGGGGAGCGAAAGGCCCGGGTGAATATTCAGGGGAGTAGGAGGGATCGAAGTCTCATTTACAGGATTGAGCGAGTCAATGAGCGGGTGAGTGAGTGATTCAGTGGGTGATTGAGTGCGTGAATGAGTGATTGAGTGGGTAAGTGATTAAGTGCGTGATTGAGTGAATGAGTGGTTGGCTACGTATGGTGCGAGTTCAACATATATACATTTTAGTGACTGACTCACAGACACTAAGAGTAGGAGGCACTCTGTTTATTAACAGCCTTAACAGTTCACACTTAGTAACTACAGCTCCCAGTCAGGACAGCTGGTAGACTGCCTGACTGACGATGCCGAGCAGGTGAAGACGAAAACGGCGACGAAGACTCCAGCAGCACGAAGAGGGGATCCCACTCCAAATGACAGCCCCGAGCTCCCGCTCGGGCCCCCCCACACCCTTTTTATCCTGCAAGTATGGCCTCTCTCCGCCCCGGCCACACCCCCTCTCTAGAACCTACGAGCGGGTTCCCGGACTTCCCTCACGTGCCCCTTCTGTAACCTTTCCCCTACATTCCTCTCTCTGGTCTATCACGTCAGTCATGGCTGCTGCAACTGCAGATCCCCTTCCCTACCAGCAACAAGCGCTATGCTGCTAAGTGACCGATTCTATGTTAGTACGCATTCATTAAGTGGGTGAATGACAGTGGACGAGTGAGTCAAGTTGATGTTGTGGTGTCACCAGCTGAGAACTCGAGTGATTGAGTGTGTGAGTGATTGAGTGAGTGGGTGGGTGAATGAGTTAATGAGTGAGTGATTGAGTGAGTGGATGGGTGAGTGAGTGGATGGGTGAGTGAGTGATTGATTGAGCAATTGAGTGAGTGTGTGGTTGAGTGATTAATTGATTGAGTGGGTGAATTAGTTATTGAGTGGTTGGGTGAGTGCGCGAGTGTTTGATTGAGTGAGTGGGTGATTGAGTGAGTGGGTGAATGAGTTATTGAGTGGGTGAATGAGTTATTGAGTGAATAATTTAGTGAGTGGGTGGGTGAGTGAGTGAGTGGGTGAGTGAGTGAGTGAGTGAGTGAATCCTGGGGTCTCTTGAGTTACCACCTCGTCACACAACCATTGGTACTGGTAATGTAAATAGAACAAAATATAACACATATATAAAGACATAAAATGCTCACATGAACTCTATGGAGGTGGAAGCATTTGAGTCCGGTGGAATCCAATTAAAGACCAGATCTGTCTTGGAGTCATTGGAGGTGTGAGTCATGGTGTCGTTTCTTGAATTCGTGCACTGCAAGACGACACGGGGACATGGTGATATGGGGACATGGGGACGAAGAGACACGGTTACATGGAGATACACATACACAGGAACATGGAGATACGGAGACACGAAGATATGGAAATACACAGACACAGAGATACGGAAAAACGGAAATACGGAGACACGGGGACACTGGGTCACGGAGACACGAGGACACGGAAATACAGAGACACGGGCGACATGGAAATACGGGGACATGGAGACACGGAGACATGGAGACACGGGGACACGGAGACACGAGGACATGGAAATATGGAGACACGGAGACACTGGGTCATGGGGACACGGATACACGAGGACATGGATATATGGAGACACGGGGGACATGGAAATACGGGGACACAAGGACACAGGGACACGGAGACACGGGGACACGGGGACACGGAGACACGGAGAAAGGGGGATACAGAGATACAGGGACACAGAGACACTGGGAACACGGAGACACGGAGACACAGGGACACGGAGACACGGGGACACGGAAACACAGCTACACGTGGACACGGAGACACGGGACACGGAGACACGGGGACATGGGGACACGGAGATACAAGGACACGGAGATGTGTTGGTACTTGTACCTGTAGGTACTTGGTGCCATTGGGCGGGGTGTCCCAGGTCCCCACGATGTTCGCCGTGCCGGCTTCTCGCGCCTGGAGCAGGAAGCCCGAGAACTCACCCTTGATGGTGACTGCGGCACAGGCGATATTTACTCAGACGGCGAACCGTGCCACCATTCAATTTACCGTGCCACCATTCATGTTACCGCGCCACCATTCAATTTACCGTGCCACCATTCATGTTAACGTGCCACCATTCAATTTACCGTGCCACCATTCATGTTACCGCGCCACCATTCAATTTACCGTGCCACCATTCATGTTAACGTGCCACCATTCACGTTACCGTGCCACCATTCACGTTACCGCGCCACCATTCACGTTACCGTGCCACCATTCACGTTACCGTGCCACCATTCACGTTACCGTGCCACCATTCC
This sequence comes from Lampetra planeri, assembly GCF_965212315.1. Classification (NCBI taxonomy): domain Eukaryota; kingdom Metazoa; phylum Chordata; class Hyperoartia; order Petromyzontiformes; family Petromyzontidae; genus Lampetra; species Lampetra planeri. Next base: position 299,154 of record NW_027613820.1, read on the forward strand.
TGTTACCGCGCCACCATTCACGTTACCGTGCCACCATTCACGTTACCGTGCCACCATTCACGTTACCGTGCCACCATTCACGTTACTGTGCCACCATTCTTGTTACCGCGCCACCATTCTTGTTACCGTGCCACCATTCACGTTACCGTGGCACCATTCTTGTTACCGCGCCACCATTCACGTTACCGTGCCACCATTCACGTTACCGTGCCACCATTCACGTTACCGTGCCACCATTCACGTTACCGCGCCACCATTCACGTTACCATGCCACCATTCACGTTACCGTGCCACCATTCACGTTACCGTGCCACCATTCACGTTACCGTGCCACCATTCTTGTTACCGCGCCACCATTCTTGTTACCGTGCCACCATTCACGTTACCGCGCCACCATTCATGTTACCGTGCCACCATTCTTGTTACCGCGCCACCATTCTTGTTACCGTGCCACCATTCACGTTACCGTACCACCATTCACGTTACCGTGCCACCATTCACGTTACCGTGCCACCATTCTTGTTACCGTGCCACCATTCTTGTTACCGCGCCACCATTCACGTTACCGTGCCACCATTCTTGTTACCGCGCCACCATTCACGTTACCGTGCCACCATTCATGTTACCGCGCCACCATTCACGTCACCGTGCCACCATTCTTGTTACCGTGCCACCATTCACGTTACCGTGCCACCATTCACGTTACCGTGCCACCATTCTTGTTACCGCGCCACCATTCACGTTACCGTGCCACCATTCACGTTACCGTGCCACCATTCTTGATACCGTGCCACCATTCTTGTTACCGCGCCACCATTCACGTTACCGTGCCACCATTCACGTTACCGTGCCACCATTCTTGTTATCGCGCCACCATTCACGTTACCGTGCCACCATTCTTGTTACCGTGCCACCATTCACGTTACTGCGCCACCATTCACGTTACCGTGCCACCATTCTTGTTACCGTGCCACCATTCTTGTTACCGCGCCACCATTCTTGTTACCGCGCCACCATTCACGTTACCGTGCCACCATTCACGTTACCGCGCCACCATTCTTGTTACCGCGCCACCATTCACGTTACCGTGCCACCATTCACGTTACCGCGCCACCATTCTTGTTACCGCGCCACCATTCACGTTACCGTGCCACCATTCACGTTACCGTGCCGGGTAAGAAGGTCTCACGGAGCGGCTATTTCGCTCTCTTTTTCAGGCAAGCGACGTGGCCATCACAAATGAGAGCGAATTGGCCTATCACCATCGCGTGGAAATGTATAGCAGTAGCCAAATACTCTAATTGTGGAGGGGAAAACCCGGAAGACCCGGAGAAAAGTCCACGCGACCATGAGGACAGAGACGAAGACGGCAAATGTAAAACAGGCATCGTCAGGGTCGGGATCGAACCCACGCCCTCCTGTATACAAGGAGAAGTAGTTAACATCTCGCCAACGGTAACAATCACCCTCGCAGTACAGGTAACGTCCGATCAGTCCAGGGAGCATGCACATTGAACATTGAAGTCTGAAGTCCATTGGAGCCTTTGCATTTATGCAAGAATGTTGACCTTCTTTCGCACCGTATGTAGCCACCCGTGCTAATCGGAGGTGCGAGGCGCAGGAGGAGGAGGAGTGTGAGACAGATCATTGAGGTAGACACGTTATGGACCATTCAAGGCCTTGGAGGTTGGAGCACCACTACCCCCTGCATACCAGGCGAGGTAGATGACATCTCGCTAATGCGCAAACACGTTTGTTCAAATTGTTACATCTGCTCGCTCACATTTAGAAACACGCGTTTATAGTAATTGGCTACTATACATTTGCACGGGACAAGCCACTTCGTTGAGCGATCATTTGTGGCCAGGTCGCTTCTGAAAAATAGCTACAGAGCTCAGTGGGCCCTACCTGGTAATATAAAACATTGTTTAGTTTAGTTGTAACAGAATTTCACATTAGATGATAGTGACAAAATATCACGTTGAAGGATAGTGACAGAATTTCACATTGAAATTGGCTTGAATGAGTGAAAAAATTAATAGGTGAATGAATGAGTGTGTGAGTAGGTGGGTGAATGAGTGGATAAGTGAGTGGATGAGTGAGTGAATTAGTGGGATAAGTGAGTTGAGTGAGCGAATGAGTGTGGTGAACGTAAGCGCAGTGGTGAGTTTGTCAGCCCATGTCTCGGTGCGGACCGAGTCGTCGACGTGGTGTAGAGATAAGAGTCGAAGAGTGCGCATCAAAGCGCAGTCGAGGGTTGCGCGACTCGTCCATCGACTCACCCTGCACGGCGGTCCTGGCGCTGAAGGTGTTGTTGGCGGTGCTCACGGAGAACAAAGAATTCTTGAGGTTGTTGGCACCGTGATTCGGCGTCATCTCCACGCATTGATCTTTGGGAGCTCCCTCCGCGTAGCCCTCAACTCTGTCGAGCCGGATCAGGTGCGCGGAGACGTAGAGAGCGAGGAGAGCCCTCATCGCGGCCTGCGAAGGCAAAGCTGACTAGCAAGCCAAGGGGGACCAGAGACAAGGGGGGGGGGTGGCAGACAGAGACACAGAGAGAGACAGAGACGCAGATTAATACAGACAGATACACAGAGAGAGACACAGACAGATACACAAGGAGAGACACAGACAGATACACAGGGAGAGACACAGGGAGAGACGTAGACTGACAAACAGACAGATATACAAAGAGAAACACAGACAGATACACAGGGAGATACACAGACATATACACAGAGAGAGACACAGACAGATTCACAGACATATGCACAGGGAGAGACACAGACACATACACAGACAGAGACACAAAGAGAGATACGGACAGATACACAGACAGAGACACAAAGAGACAGGGATAGAGAAGGCAAAGAAGAGAGAGAGAGAGAGAAGAATAATTTCCTCACAATTCTGGCTATCGCCTGATGAAGCTGATGGTTGTTATTGTTGTTGTAATCAACAGCGAAAACGTCACGGTACTCGAATTGTAAACATTGCGAGTTTACTCTCCAACACACAACCGGTTAGTGCTGAACTAGTAACTAATTGTGCAAGTTTTGTCGACTTGACAAACACTTGCTCATTGGCTGTGTCGGGTGGATGTAGCGGATTTAACGACATTTATATTTACGCGATATAACCCCCAAAAAGCCCTTTATTATGGATAATGTTGGTCGCGAAAGCTCCACTACGTGTTAAAAATAGAGAGGGAGCGAGAGAAAGTTATATCTCTGAGGTACGCGATCCCAAGTTGGACGCATACACCTGAGATCAGAATATTTATCTTGAGTGGAGGAATCCGAAAAACTATTAAGCTCTTTTTTTCAACACCTATGCCCAAGTAGCTGAATTAAAGATTTAGTGTAAAATAGAGGTTAATGTTTGTTTTTATTTTATTATATATACTCGAAGGGTTCTTAAGCCAATGAATATCTCTTGAGAGAAAACAAATCTAAATCATCTGGATATAAATCAAATTTTAATTGGAAAAAATCAACAGGGATGTAAGATTTCTAGCTTAAGATTTAGCACAACAACAACCTATAAATTACATAGTTATCGTGATGTCCCTTCCCTGTGGATGTGCCCACCGATCTCGATGCAACTCCAATATCCAAGGAGGGCAACAAGGAGGATGAGGAGTGCCTTTGAGAAAGAATCTGTGGGCGATCCGCGGGGTGGAAGTGGAGGATGAGGGTTGTGGACTATTTATAGGACGGATGAGACAATGAACTCAAAGTGGAGGTGTGGGGGAGGGTTGAGTTCCTTGTTGATTTCAGATAGCTATCGGGTGGGAAGGAGATACGAGAGGTGCGTGCACGTGTAAACATGTCAGTAAACCCATTGCACCTGCTCGGGTTCAGTCCTGTGATCTCCTCCTTGCCAGGGGGCCTTTCGACACTTCACGTGGCCTTAATGTGCACCTGGCCTGTTTGGGGAGTGGTGGCACAGCGGTTACCGCGCTTAGCCCTAACAAGCTGGTAGAGACCCCCCCACTCCCCACCGGGTTACCGATTCCTGCTGACGGCTGACGCCAGTGACGATTATCTGAAACGGTCCTGGGCCACCCCCCCCTGGGTCGACTCAGCCTCAAATTAGTACCTGATATGGTGTGTAGTAAACATCGGCAAAGGGGAGACAAAGGGGGCCCCGGGCAGGCGCGGTGCTGGCACCCCACCCCATCGTGAGCAGTTCCGGCCTTCATTAGGTGAATTCTTAAAGCAGTTGCTCCAACAGTCTCCGAAGGCTACACGGGATGTGGGGGGGGGTCTTTGTCTTGTAAGGCTGTACATGTGATATCTGTACGCGTGTGTTCGTGCACACACACAAAACAAGCCTCTACAGTGATACCTCGGTTCACGAACTTAATTTGTGAACTGACTCTGGTCGTGAACCAAATTGGTCGTGAACCGAGGCACATTTTCCCATAGGGTTCAATGTAAATCCGGTTAATCCGTTCTGACCTTATTTTTTTGTTTTTTGAAGCACAAAAATATGAAACAAATGACAATACACATTACTGTAGTACTGTACAGTATAGTAATGTATAAAGAGAGAACACTAACCTTGCTTGAGATGACTTCTGGCATGGAGGAAGGCAGGTGGGAGGTGGGTGGGAGACAGTAAGCACTCAAACGGGTGAACTGTACAATACAGTAAGTACAGTATTGTACAGTACAGTAGTACAGTACAGGACTGTATGTGCTAAAAAGCACACCAAAAATCAAAGTCACTGAAAGTGTCTTCACAGTACTTCTTTCTGTGTCTCTGCGTCTCTCCACGATCTTCCTACAGGAAGTCACGACCACGTGACAGCCTGAAATTAGCATAAAAATGGCCGCGGCTCCTGTTCGTGAACCGAAGCGGAGTTCGTGAACCGGAGCATATTTTTATGAAATTTTCTGTTCGTGAACCGAAGCGTTCGTGAACCGAGGTATCACTGTACCTCCTCAGTGGTGCCGGACGGTAATTCTGTGGTGAGCAGTGACACGGGTGGAGGACCAATTTCAATTGGCCATTCCCCTTCATGACGTTTGTAGCCACCACAGCGGCCAAATGGGGCTCTGGACGGGTGTGAGGGGCTGATAACCCCTCCCCCTTCAACGAAAGTACTGCTAAACTACGTGGAAAAAAATAACTAAGCTTGTGCCGGAGGCCCCAAGGGGACAGGCATCTATGACGTCTTCTGGCCAAAGCCCATTTGGTGGAGCCAGGAGACTGAACCTGCACCCTCGGGGTTCCTCCAGAAAGAGCATAAAGCCACTGAGAGTGGCAACGTGGAATGTTCGAGTGCTCACTGTGGAGGAGAGGCTGCCACTCCTCTGTCGGGAGCTGGACCGACCGCGACCGACTGGATCTCTGCGGTATTCAAGTCTAGCGGACAAGGTCTGGCTCCAGTCACCATGAGGGGTGAACAGTCCTCTACTCGGGGCAGGAGACTGCCAAACAAAAGGGAGTGGCTCTTCTGAACAAAATAACGAAGGGGGTATGGGAGCGTGGCATTGAGGTGTGGGAAGCTGTTCACCCTAGGCCACTGTTGGCTCAACCAGAGGTGAGCAGTGGGGGTAGTGGTTACTTATGCCCCCACCGAAGATGAACATCAGTGGAGGGAAGGCAGGCAAGGCTGATAAGTCAGATGCTGTCGAAGACCTCCTGTCACAGGTGCTAGATAAAGTGGCCCCTCGGGATAGAATCATTATGTTGGGCGACTTTAATGCCCAAGTGGGCCATGATGCTGGAACTGGACTGGAGTGATTGGAAGGCATGGGCCAGATCAGCTCAATAAGAATGGTAGGAGGCTGCTTGATTTGTGCAGCCCATGGGCTTGCAATTACCAACACGCCGTTTCGGCATCGGCACATCCACACAATATCATGGATGCACGTCAGGCCCAAGCAAGAACTGGACTATATATAATGATGGAAGAGCAGATGTAGGCCCATGTCTTTAACACCAGGCCCTACCGTGTAGCTGATCTTCTCACTGACCATTGGCTTGCAATTTGCAAGATGCACCTGCCATTATTTTACTCCGGTGGTGGGTGTACATCTAGGACCCCATTCAAACCCACAGTGGCCTGGTCTCAGATAGCTGATGAAAGTTGCAAGCGAGAATTGCATCATTGCTTGCAGCTGGGGTTGGCATCGTTCCCCTCTCCTGATGCCTAGGGGAAATGAGTGAGGTTTAGGACAGCAGCTCATGCAGCTGCAATGGCTGCTTTTGGTTTACGGTCCGAATCTCCCCCAAGACCCTGGTTGATAGAGCAGGTGTTCCAACTGGCTGGGAAAAAGCGACAAGTCCACTGCCACCTTCTACAACATACTACATCAGAGAATGAGGAGGCTTACCACAGCGATTGCTCGGAGGTTCACAGAGCCGTGCAGCACTGCAAGGATGGGTGGTGGTCGCGGGCTGCTGAGGAGTTGAAATCTGCTTCATTAGCTTTCGATCACAAATCACTCATTGACTCCATCAAAAAAGTAACTTTTAGTGTCACACCTATCACCATCATTAGGGGAAATAAAGGTAATCCGATCTTTGACCCCCAGGAACAGGTTTGCAGATAATTTCTGTGAGGTCTTGGGGGAGGGGAAATCCCTCAGCCTCAAAAACATCATGGGGAAAAGTGGGGTGACCTTGCTGAAGCTGCGGTGCCTCAAATATTGGAAGAAGTCACCTCCTGTGAGTAGCTGGCTGAGGTGCCATCTGTTGAGGAAGTACAGAAGGCGATCCAGAGTCTGAGACCAGGGAAAGCGCCGGGCAGAGATGATCTCCCAAGTGAAATGCTGAGGGAGGGTGGCGTTTGTGTGCAGACTGCCCTATATGACACCATAATAACAGTCTGGACCACTGAACTGGTTCTGTAGGATTGGAGGGATGCCTTGGTGGCCCCCCTCTTTAAGAAGGGGGACTGCACAGACTGTAACAACTACAGGGGCATCTCCCTCCTCAGTGTGCCGGGAAAGGTCCTGGCAAAGATTATTCAACATCGCCTTGCCAGGCAAGCTGAGGAGATGATTTCGGAGCCCCAATGTGGTTTCAGGCCAGGGCGGTCCTGCACAGATCCCATATGTTCTCTCTGCCTGCTGCAGAAGACGTATAGGGAATTCCAACAGGACCTACTTATCTGCTTTATTGACCTGGTCAAGGCCTATGATACCATCAATAGGGCTGGGTTGTTCTTCCTGCTTTCAGAGTCCCTGACTCTCTGCTCACATTCATTAAGGATCTTCATCATGATGGGCAGGCCTGGGTGAAACTACATGGCTGAGAGTTGGAGCCATTCCCTGTTCACCTTGGGGTGCAACAGGGATATCCTCTGGATCCCACATTGTTTAACATTTTTTTTTACCACAGTTCATGAAGCCTTCTATGACTGTAGCGGAGGAATCTCCATCTGGTACAAATATGTAGTGCTGAACTTTATGCAGACAAATTCTTCTTTTTCCGTCGTCATTTTATTTTACAAAACTCTTCACATTCCACAACCGAGACTTCAGCGCGTTCTCTTCTCGCTCGCGGTGCTCCGCTGGCCTCGCTCACTCCGTTCCCTCCCTCTCTCTCTCCGTCTCTCTCCCCCCGACTCTCCTCTCCGCTTCGCCTGTCTCGGCTTCGACTGTTTCGCTCTCTCTCGGCTTCTCCGTCTCACTCCGACTGTCTCTCCCTCTCGTCTCCGTCTCACCCCGACTGTCTCTCTCTCGGATTCTCAGTCTCACTCCGACTGTCTCTCCCTCTCGTCTCCGTCTCACCCCGACTGTCTCTCTCTCGGATTCTCAGTCTCACTCCGACTGTCTCTCTCCCTCTCGTCTCCGTCTCACTCCAACTGTCGCTCTCTCTTGGCTTCTCCGTCTCACTCCGACTGTCTCTCCCTCTCGTGTCTTCTCTGTTCCCGTTCCACTGCTAGCCTATCCTATCTCTCATCTCTTCTTCTTCTCCTGCTCCCCTGCTAACATATTCTATCTCTTATATCTTCTTCTTCGCCATCTCCACTGTTAACCTATTCTTCTCGTTCTCCCCGACTGTCTCCGTCCAGCTCCCAGCACAACTCCTCGTCTCACTCTCACACTCCCGTATTTATCCCCATACTCATGAATTACCAATTAATTAACCGGCGTCCCCACCGACGCCCTGCGCCCGCGGCCCCCGCCGCCACTTGCTCTCATCCCCAGACTTGCTGGCGCCACCTTGTCCCTGACAACAACCGGCCAATCATTGCCCTGCATCCCATAATCACCTAACAAGCCGTCTCTCTCCGGCCGTTATCCACAAGCAACACCTGTTTGCCCTGATGCGACCCCACTGTCCATAACTCACACGTGTTTCCAATTTCCCCCCTTGGCGTGCGTTAATCCACTACAGATATAATGGAAGGCTGATCAAGGGATGGGTCCCTATTGGTCAACCATGTTATGTATGCTGATCATCTGGTTATTGCTGCTCACTCAGTGGAGGAGTTGGAGGTACTGCTGTTGAACTTGGAGTGTGCCACTAAGAGGTGGGGCCTTACCATCAGCCCAACTAAAACCAAGCACATCCCTGGAAATTTTGTACAATCAGACACTCTACCCCCTCAATTCCCCTTTGGCGATGGGGTAATTGTGGAGAAAGTGTAGAGTTTTCTATACCTGGGCAGTGTGCTCATGACTGGCTCCACTTTGATAGCAGCGGTCTCAATCCCAATCAATCGAGTTGCATTATATTTTCATTGGCTGCATAACGCTGTGTAACAGCTACCTGGTCTGTCACACCACACAAAGCTTCGGGTCTCCGCGGCCACGGTCATGCCCTCCCTTCTCTATCCTTGTGAAACGTGGACCCCGTAATGGAACATCTTCGCCAGTTAGAAACATTTAAGCTGACCTGCCTATGATCCATCCTGGGTTTAAATAGGCTGGATTGGGTGAGGAGTTCACAAATCCTTGAAAGATCTGGACAAAGTCCCATCGGTAAGCTCCTCCGGCAGGCAAGGCAGCATTGGCTGGATCATGTAGCCCACATGCCCAGATACCGCATGCCTAAATAGCTTTTGTTCGGCCAGATAGAGGGGGATAAACAGGCGTGGTACGGGTTGGAGAAGAGATGGAGTGATGTGGTACAAGAGAATGTGGAGCTGAGTGGATTTGCCGGTGACTGGTACCAGTGGTGTCAAGATCGGCCTCTGTGGAGGAGGCTCGTGAAGGACGCTACTGGGTAGATGGAGGCAGTTGCCCTCCAGCAACAACGGAGGGCAGAGGAGCAACGCTCATAACAACCAGCGGAGCGCCGGGCGGCTAAAACACAGCAAGTTTGGCACAATAGGGGTCACAGGTGATGCATTGGCCAATCATCTCAGTCAATTAACCATGGCACCTGGATCTGTCCCGTGACCTCCTGACAGCGGGCATTTTACACTTCACGTGGCCTTAACGTGCACATGGCCTGGCATAAGCGCTGTGTTGTTGTGTATACACACAGTGGAGAGCAGTGGCATAGTGGTTAGCTGATTGGAGATGCGGGGGGGAGGGGGGAGAAGGACAACAAACTAAACACAAAACGCAATGAGTTTGTCAATCTAGACCAGTGGTTCTTAACCCGTACAGCAGCCTTGTACCACTTTGCGTCTCAGAAAGGGCATCTCGCTCCCCAGGGGGTGGTGCGTGCACCCCAGTTTAAGAACCATTGATCTCCGAAGGAAGAGTGTTCCAGACGGCCACAGAAGCAACGCATCTGAAAACACCACGCGATATATATGTGTACTAGCAGAAGTACCCGGCGTTGCCCGGGTGAAAAATATATTTCTTAATAACCTTACATATATACACAGATGGGCTGCTACCCCTGCCCCCCCCCCCCCCCAGCCACGATCTCCTCGGCCGCTGTGCAGTAATATGTACGGCCTATAGTGTGGTGGGGTGTCGAGGCCTAGTACCGTGCAGAGCCTCCGGCCTCGCCTAAGTTGCCCACCCGGCTGAAGCTGGGTACTGGGGCCGTTACCCCCCCCCCCTGCGCTACAATAATACTGTCTAATCGCTATAATTTTATAATCTACCGACCCTATAATAGTAATTGCACACATTGGGGTGGGGGGGAGTGAAGAGGACGTGAAACTTTGATGAATTTACCTCAGAGTCGCGTGTTAATGCGTGCGCATATTTTTTACGGGAATTAAAAATGGCGTCCACCCCGCAGCGAATGCGTCGCTACCCGTTGCCAGGGGCAACCGCCGTGGAAAACCAAACGGACCAATCGTGTCTCGCAAAGCCCTCACATTTCGTCCAATGAAACTGCGTATGGTCCGGCGACACACAGACAGACAGACACACACACACACAGACAGACAGACAGATTTGCGATTTTATATATATATAGCATATAGAAACCACCCATCGTGTTAAGCCAACATAGCCGCACCTCCGATGGGCACGATTGGCTACGTTCGGTGCGACGCACGTTCGACATACACACGGTACACAGGCAACAGCGGGGGACATCTGACCCTCTAAAGTAAACATCAAACAGACATTGCGGGCCCCCTCCTTACTGACCATATTTTGATCTTACAATTGTATCTCTCGCCCCCGAGCGACCCACTCCATTGTTTTGCGAAGGAGTTTACCGGCGAGACGCGCACAGCAAACAACCCGCCTAGCGTGGTGAAGGGAAAACTCGGGGGTTGAGATGAACATCGCGCTCACGTCAACTTCGCTTGGTGCATACTCGAGGTAAACATGGAAAGGTTAGGGCCCAACGTTGGACAAATGTTGGCACAACGTTGGGACCTAACGTTACACCAACGTTGGGCCAACGCTACACCAACGTTGGGCCAACATTATATCAAAGTTAAGCCAATGTTCGGCCAAAGTTTGCCACAACATTGGAGCAACGTTGTAAGATGGGTCTCTGATGTCCAGATAGAGAAGCAAGAGGCACGAATGAAGGGACATATTAAGATGAAGAAATTAAACGTAAAATGATTACGCTTGTTCTAAAATTAAAAAGTGGATAATTTGCGACAACTCAAACATTCAGACTAAATTTGTAAAAGAACAAAGTTTTGCCATCAGGCAGTCTGCCAAAACAATAATAACAATAATTATGATTTATAATAATAACACTACGTAACAATTTTTGTTCCTGGGTAGTAAGTGTTATTTCGTAATTGCTTATGCCTGAAAGGTATAGAAAATGGCTATTATTCCCCACAAACTTTGCTTTTGTGACCAGGACAGTGAAATTTAGAAATGTACCTATTATTTTCAATGAGAAAACGGGTGAATTTGCGTCTTTTCGTTCGCATAAAGTCAGAAAAAAACAACACTTGAATCAAAATGAACATGTATTTATACTAAAGTAATACAAAAATTACTACAAAAAATTTAGAAGTGAGTAGTTTTTCAAGATTTACGATTATACTGTAAATCACGTTCACGAATCAGGCCGCAAATGTAGTCTCTCATCATGTTCACGTTATACTGTCTTTAGTAGCGGAGTTCAAAGTCCAGTATATCCTGGTGGAAGCGCTCGCCTTGCTCCTCCTTGAATTTATCAAGATGATCATCAAGGATATGGACTTTGAGGGACATCCTACAGCCCATTGTGCCGTAGTTCATCACCAGTCTCAACCAGCTCCACATCGTTTTCGATCTTGTGATTGCCCAGGAAGTCACGAACCACTGCGACAATGCTGTTCCAAGCCGCTTTCTCCTTACTAGTGAGCTTCTTGGGGAATTCATTGCACTCCAGGATCTTCTTTATCTGTGGTCTGACGAAGACACCGGCTTTGACCTTTGCCTCAGCTTAGGGAAGAAGTCTTGAAGGTACTTGAAGGCTGCCGACTCCTTATCTACAGCTCTGACAAATTGTTTCATAAGGCCCAATTTGATGTGCAGTGGTGGCATCAGCAATTTCCGGGGGTCCACCAGTGGCTCCCACTTGACGTTGTTTCTCCCCACAGAGAACTCGGTCTGCTGTGGATAGTCCTGTCTGTGGTAGTGCGCCTTGGTGTCCCTGCTGTCCCAAAGGCAAAGATAGCAGGGAAACTTAGTAAAACCGCCTTGGAGACCCATCAGGAATGCCACCATTTTGAAGTCTCCGATGACCTCTCAGCCGTACTCATCATACTTCAAGGCGTCCAGCAAGGTCTTGATGCTGTTTTAAACCTCCTTGAGTTGCACCGAGTGAACCAGGGGAAGAGACGAGTACTTGTTACCATTATGGAGCAGCACGGCTTTGAGGCTCCTGGATGAGCTGTCAATGAGGAGGCGCCACTCATTCTGGTTACAGGCGATTCCGATTGCCTCGAACAGACTGGTCACATTGTGGCAGAAGCAGAGCCCATCTTGACGGGTGTAAAAGCTGCAAAAAGGTTGGTGACGCTTCCTCTGATCTGCGACTTGCACACTTTTATCCTACAAGTTCCACTGCTTGAGCCTAGACGTCAAAAGCTCGGCATTGGACTTGGTGAGACCAAGATATCTGATCAAGTCGTTGAGGTCTTTTTGGTTGGGGTAGTATGGGTTTCTCTCCTCAGCTCCACCTCTGAAATTGTCATCTGGATCTACGACGTATTCCTCGCTCTCTGACATGCTGCTCTCTTCTAAAGACGGCTGCTCTCTCTCCGGAGGAGTGGGTACGAGGAGCTCTCGGCAGTGTGGCACCGGGGCGATGGATGAAGGAAGGTCTGGATACGTGACAGCAGGTGCATTCTTGCCAGTCCGACGTTTGGAAGGGTCCACCATGCAGAAGTAGCAGTTGCTTGAGTGGGCAGTGGGTTCCCGCCAAATTCTTTGGATAGCGAACTTCATGGCTCTCATATTCTTTGGGTCTTTCGGTATGGCTCTCTTTTCCCCTCTGTACCATCCTACAAAAATACATTTATTTCACCAATGACTAATGTGTAAGAGATTCTCGCAACATTTTTCATACGTGATATATATTTTTAATAACATTGAAAATTGTAAAAATATTTTAAAATAAATGTTTTTTTACAATATTTTTTTTTTTACAATCTTTGTCACGTAAAATTCCGAGCAACAATTGTCCATCTTACTTTCTAGAGTTGTTTTGCATTACTCGCAGGTGGAATGAGGTGCCTAGGGTTTGTCTTGATCCCCGACAGGCATGCCAAAATAGGCCATGTAGGCCTCGCACATCTTAGCAGACGCTTCCACAGAGTACTTTTTCGCTCTTGTCTTGATAAATTGGCCACAGACATAGCAAAATGCGTCTGCCGGATGCTTGCAGCCTCTTGATACCATCTCAGAAAAATGCAGATTTGTATCCACTTAGGCATCTGGAACTAAACTGAACTGGTGGGCTTAAGGCCCCTGTATTTATATTACTATTTATATTACTGGAAAGTTCTAAAATGTTCTAGAAGTTACTCCAAGTTTACTCAACACTGAATCTATTTGGAATGTTCTGGAAAATAAGTAAATTTAAAAATATCATTGTTCTGGTCACAAAAGCAAAGTTTGTGGGGAATAATATCAATTTTCTGTATTTTTGAGGCTTAAGCAATAAGGAAATCATATATACTACCCAGGAACAAAAGAAATGGTTACACAGTGTAATTATTAAGATTGTTATTGTAAGCTGTTACGACTACTGCCCCAAGCATGTCCAGGTGAATTGTGTTACGATTATTTTTGTACGTGACGCAGCAGGTAACCCGACACCCCCCTCGCACAAGCACACACGGGGGGGAGGGGGCATGGGGGGAGGGAGGGGCATGGGGTAGGGGGTGCAGGGGCTTTCCTACCCGCGGGGCCAATACGGCACGGAATGATTTTCCACACGGGGTGTTAGTTCAGCCTCTGTCATGTGCAAACCCCCGTCTCAAACTCACACAAAGTTTCCTCCGCGTATAGCCTTAACAGACTGTTGGGGCAAGTGCTGTTTAACAATTTTTGTTTACTATTTTTTTTTAATTTCACCAATGAAGGCCCACTGAGCGATGCAGTCCTGGCCATCACACATGATAGCTCAACGAAGTGGCTCATCGTCACCATCATCACGTGGAAATGTATATCCGCCAAATACTCTAAACCAGTGGTTCTTAACATTTGACTGCAGCCTGCACCCCTTTGGTTCTCGATCGGAAATGTTCTTATAATGTTACGTAAGGTTGCTGAAACAAAGTAGTTGTTGCTTACTGCCCATGTAAAATTTGTGTTTTAGACGATTTGCCTTCTAAAAAAGTCTGACCATGTCTCGCACCCCCAGAAAGGGCATCTCGCACCCCCAGGGGGTACCGCGTGCACCCCAGGGTAAGAACCACTGCTCTAAACGCATGCTTCGAAATGCGAAGGGGAAAAAACAGAGGACCCGGAGAAAAATCCACGCGACCACGGGGAGAGAGACACGCAAGCTACAAATATACAGCAGCAGCAGGCGTCAGGGTCGAGATCGGACTCACGACTTCCTGTATACCAGGCGATGTAGTTAACATCTCCCAGCCACCGTGGCACGAACAGCGAACAGCACCGATGAAGGCCGGCACGGTGGCACGTGAGGGGTTGGGTGGCCAGCACCACGCTAACCTGCCCGCCTTTGTCTCCCCCAGTGACGATATTTACAAACCGTACCTCGTACTCGTTTGAGGCTGAGTCGACCTAGGAGAGGCCCAGGACCGGTTTAGATAATCGTCACTGGTGTTGGTGGCCATGAGCGGGAATCGAACTCGGGCCGCTGAGTTCGTAATGCAGTGCAGCGCTCACCGCTACATTAGTACCAACAACAATCGCCATTCGCCACTAAGTGGTGGAAGACGTCACCACGGCGCATGTGGCAGGCTATGTGCACTTTGTGAGGGCACCACCACCAACCTAAAGATTGTGTTAGCCGGGCAGTGGTGGCGGCTACGTTGTGGATGGAGCAGCGAGGGTTGATGGATCACACAGAGATCGGTGGTGAAACTCCCTCCCTGCCCGCGGGTGTGGGTTGAGGAGCCGTACCCCTGGTTCTGCCAGGTAGGAGGTTGTACAGCAGAGTGTTTGGACTAATCTCCATCTGTTCCATCTGTACTGGATCGAGCGTTGCCCCTTCTCACGTCGTTGTTTTTTTCCTCTCATAGCTAAACGCAAAGTCACTCAATGTAATTCGTATTGCATAGCACGATATTTGGTGCTATGTTTTATCATGAATATTTGTTTATGTTAAGCAAACTATTAAATAAGCCATTTAACGTGTCATTATTGGCAATATCTTACATAACCATTACGAAATTATCATATTTAGCACCTTTTAATTATTGACAATATATTACAGAAAAACATAGCAACAAATATCACGCCATCATCATCACGATCCATGGGCATCTCACCCGTAGTAGATGCTCACTGCCCATTTCGACATTTGTTTTCCACTTTGCTTTGTCTTGTAGTACCCATATGCTCAAGTAGTGGCCACATCTCTCTGGCACCAATCTCTTGTGATGTCGTCGTCAACACTTTAAATGTTCCTGTTGTTGTTAATCCAACTACACATTTATGTCCACAATTTGCCAGTTCATTTCTCATCACTGCCTGCAGCAGCATCACCATCATCATGTTGCTTTCTGTGTGCAACAATTTTCTTATTTTAACGTTGGTGAGTTTCTGGGTGCAGCAGCAGCATCCTTCAGTAACAATACATTTGGAGGGCCAATATCTTATCTTTGTTGGTTTTTTCAATGTCCAAGTCTCGCAGGTATACGCGAAACTGTATTGAACACGCATGTTCTTAAGATGTTCAATTTGGTATTGTCGCCGATTTGCTCGCTTCTCCAGATGAGCTTAACACGTAGTAGGCTTTCACGATCCATAATAGAGGATTGTTTTAGTTTGATCGCGTAAATATAAATGTGTCGTTAACCCCACCACCACCACCCAACAGGGCCAATGAGTAATGTCACGTAAAATACAAGATGCCAATTCGTTACTACTTCAGCCCACCGCTGTGTAGGAGAGTAAACCCACTAGAACATTTACAATTCGGGCACCGTGACGTTTCGCCGGTAATTACAACAGCAACCAGCCTCGTCAGGCGACAGCCAGAGTTGTGGATACATCATCCTCCTGTTTCGCTCTTAAATATGATGATTTATACTGGTCTCCAAATGTTATTGAATCCTGCCACTACTCCATTTGTCTTAGCGATCCTCGCTCCTCTCACTTCTTTCGTGCAGTCGTTGTCCCATGTCAGCAGACTCCCCAAGCATGTAGACAAATTCCTTTGCATACCATCGGTATTGGCCAAAGCATTCCAGTGGTGAAAAATGTATGGACAAATCACTCGATGTCGAGATCAGACGTTAGCAAGCAACATCGCCCCCTACTGTAGAAACAATGCATATTTTGCAGGATCCTCTTGACGAGTGGAATTTTAACGACGACGATGTTCCGACAACGCCGCACTCACCTGCTTTTCACCTGGCACTCACCACGAAGTGCAACAGGTGGAATTGCTCCGCATTCACAACTCAGCAAACAGCACCAGTCTGATACCTGATCCTTGGTCACGTGACGGTGAAAAAGCCACTTCGTTGAACTGTTATTTGTGAAAGCCAGGTCACTTCTTAAATAAAATTTAATGGCTCAGTGGGCCATATCTGGTAAGATAAAAACAACAGTTTCGTTTTATTTGTATTCATGTTTGAAGTGATTTGTTTACCTCACCTGTCAACCCTCACCGGTCTCAACCCTCACCTGAAGTCTAGCCCTCACCTGTCTCAGCACTCACCCGGCATCAAAAGTACGTAGCATATGGTTGGCTTTAAACAGCTCAAAAGGAAGATACAACTCATACCACGAAGGTATTTCAACAGGAGGATTTGAATCATTATTTAATTCAGAGTTTCCAGACAGTCCTTGCGGTCCACCAACAAAACAAAGCTCCCCCGTGTAGCTTTCACAGACTGTTGGGACAAGTCCTCTTAGCGAGTAGCAGCACCGATGAAGGCCGGCACACGAGAGGGTGGGTGGTCAGCACCACGCTCGGCGGCCTTTGTCTCCCCCAGTGGGTGATGTTTACTACACACCGCATCAGGGTACTCGTTTGAGGCTGAGTGGACCTAGGGGAGGCCCAGATAACCGTCATTGGTGTTGAAGGCCGTGAGTGGGAATCGAACTCGGGAACCGGGTTCACAGTGCAGTGTAGTGAGAACCACTATACCACCCCTAACCCACCACCACCACCACACTCCGTATTTCTGCATTCACCAACTTGTTTAACTCAGAGTAGTAGTTGTAGGGCTTTCGCGACCAATATTATTCGTAATAAAGTATTTATTTTGGTTTAGATCGCGTTAATATAGCGTTGTTAAACCCGCCACCACCACTACCACCACCCGACACAGCCAATGAGTAGGGGTGTGTCACGTGCACAATTAGTTACTGCTTCAACACTAAACCGGTTGTGTGTCTGGACAGTAAACCCACAACGTTTATAATTCGAGTACGACGTTTTCCCCCTGGTGATTAGAACAACAACCAGCTTCATCAGGCGAATTGCCAGAATTCTGAAGAAAGTCTTCCTGCTTCCGGTCTTAAATAGAGTGAAGGTGACTTCATCATCACTGTGAGCTTTTCAGATCAACAGAGGGGGGGTTAGTGTATTCACATTCAATGCATTGTAATACTATTGCATTGTTTTGTAATCGTATTATAATGTTATTGTAATCATATTAAAATGTATATGTACTCATATTATAATTTGTATTCAATCAAATTACAGATCTGCCGATTGGAAAAGAAGAAAAAATCGTTTCGTAATTCTAATCAGGGAACATGAAATCTTGTCTCGTGTACTGTGTCTGTAGAGAGCGCCTTAGCTCAAGGTGCTTCTCATAGTTTAAAACGCAGTAACAAATATACAACGTTCTTCAAACTAAACTATACCATTGTAGTGACATTGAATGAGTCACTGTGGCGCGTGCCGCTGGGAGATTGGTAGACGATGGAATGAGGGGTAGCGGCTCGTTCTACCAGCTGGGCCTGTGGGCAAGGCACGGAGCCCTCTGGGGGATCCAGAGGGGGGCGGGGCCGACGGCGAAGCCTGGACACGCCGTTCAGGATAAAAGGCGACCTCCGACTCACAGTCGGGGCTGCTGCGATCTGGAGTGGACCTCGTCGTGACGTTGCCGTCGTGACGTTGCCGTCGTGACGTTGCCGTCGCGACGTTGCCGTCGCGACGTTGCCGTCGCGACGTTGCCGTCGCGACGTTGCCGTCGCGACGTTGCCGTCGCGACGTTGCCGTCGCGACGTTGCCGTCGCGACGTTGCCGTCGCGACGTTGCCGTCGCGACGTTGCCGTCGCGACGTTGCCGTCGCGACGTTGCCGTCGCGACGTTGCCGTCGCGACGTTGCCGTCGCGACGTTGCCGTCGCGACGTTGCCGTCGCGACGTTGCCGTCGCGACGTTGCCGTCGCGACGTTGTCGTCGCGACGTTGTCGTCGTGATCTTCGCCCTCTTCAAGCTGTGGGTCTGGCAGCGTGTTGGCTGTCCCGACCCGGTGTGTAGTTATCCCCTAAGGCTGTGAAGGCCGGAATAAGAGAGAGAGAGTACCGCCTACTAGTGTCTGTGAATTAGTACACTACACGTTTTTTAAAGAAGCGACCTGGCTATCAAAAATGATAGCTCAACGAAGTGGCTTATCATCATCATCACCACGTGGAAATGTATATCAGCCAAGTACTTTAAACGCGTGACGTTGATTATAAATGTTGAATGGAAAAAAAAATTGGAGGACCTACAGGGAGAGAGACACTGCAAACTAGAAATATAGAGGAGGCGTCGCCAGGGTTCGGGATCGGAACCCACGAACCTCCTGCATACCAGGCGAGGTAGTTAACATCTTCCTTAACCACCATGGCGTCCAATAACAGAAAACAAAAGAAGAGGGAGGATGAGGAGGGTGGAGGAGGGGGGAGGAGGGAGGAGGATGAGGAGGATGAGGGAGGAGGATGAGCAGGAGGGAGGCGGATGGAGGATGAGGAGGGGGAGGAGGGAGGCTCCAGAGAGAGAGAGAGAGAAGAGAGATGTTTTCGGTTGTCTCGTTGATCACCCAGAGGTAGCGACGACTGCCAGCGCCCGAGCGAAGAGCAGCGTGAGCAGGAGGGAGCACCACGGCACGGGAGCCAGTGAGCGGCTCGCCATCGCCGTGCCCGTCGCGGTGCCGGCACTGCTGCTGGCGGTGCTGTCGGTGCTGGCGGTACTCGTGGTACTGGCGATAGTCGCGGTACTGGCCGTGCTGTTGGTGCTAGCGGTACTGGCGGTGCTAGCGGTGCTTGCGGTGCTAGCCGTGCTGGCGGTGCTTGCGGTACTAGCGGTACTGGCGGTGCTGTCGGTGCTGGCGGTGCTGGCGGTACTGGCAGTACTGGCGGTGCTTGCGGTGCTTGCGGTGCTTGCGGTGCTAGCGGTGCTGGCGGTGCTGGCGGTGCTTGCGGTGCTTGCGGTGCTGGCGGTGCTGGCGGTGCTGGCGGTGCTTGCGGTGCTTGCGGTGCTAGCGGTACTGGCGGTGCTAGCGGTACTGGCGGTGCTTGCGGTGCTGGCGGTGCTGGCGGTACTGGCGGTGCTGGCGATGCTGGCGGTGCTTGCGGTGCTGGCGGTACTGGCGGTGCTGGCGGTAATCGTGGTGCCCGTGGTGCCCGTGGTGGCGGCAGTGCTGGCGGTACTCATTGGACTGGTGGTAACGGCGGTGCTGGGCGTTTGGTTGTATTCTGTCGTTCCAAGATAAGACGCATCGTTATAACGCGGAACGTGTGTGTGTGTGTCTGTCACGTGTGTGTGATGTGTGTGTGTGTGACGTGTGTGTGTGTGTGACATGTGATGTGTGTGTGTGACGTGTAACGTGAGTGTAACGTGCGTGTGACGTGTGTATGTGTGTGTTCACGCACCTGCATTATTGACTGGAACCGATGTCAGATTCACAAGCCAAACTCCTTTCGACTGGACAATGGTCGCACTGTCATAAGGGTAGATAAATCAGATTAAAGATCATCATCATCATTACCTTAACGAGGCTAACCTAGACTAGCACTGTGATCTTGCATTAAATTTCCTGTTTCCAAACATGGGCTCGCAGCTAGGATATTAGCGACGGGTTGGGTTAAGAAAAAGAGGCTTTAGGTTTTGGCTGAAGATGTTCCATTTGGTCTCTGGCTGGTGGTAGGTGCGAGGTTAAGGAGAGGCTTTTTGGGACGGAAGGGCCCAAGGCGAGAAGGGAGAGCAGCTGAGCAGGCGTGAGACCATGCGGTGGGCATGTGGGCAGATTTGGTGATGAGGGTGACATTTCGAGCATAGCACTCCCAGTGGTATCATCTATGGGACTATTTTGCCGGTATTGTATAAAGACGTAGAACGATAAAAAACAGAAGGCTTCAGAGCTTTCTGGATATAAATGCAGGAAGCTTGAGGATGTTCAAACTACCAAATAGACACTGATTACAAGGCATCTTGCTACTGGCACAAAGGGTCCAAGAGATAATATGCCGCTTAACGCGAGCCATTGATGCTTTGGTGTTGGCATTGTCCTTGTACGGTTCGCCATTTGGTAGCCTTTGGTATCTCGACCTCTATCCATACATTTATTTTTCAGAACATGTTTTTTGAGAAACAAATGCAGCATGAATAATGAGCGTCAATATTTTAAGCAACTATCCGTTTGTGAGGTATCCCTAAGTAGCTAGGAAGTGCAAGCGATTACAAACAAAATCAACGGACGGTCTGCGTGCGAGACGTAATTTGTTTACACGTGGATTACATTTTTCATCGCAGTTATTTAATCTTAGCAGATTCACGCAACATGATTATTCACCAATGACTCTCTCACGTACAATATAACTTCACACGCGTTTATGAATCACCTCGCGTACATTAACCCCTCTGGGACAGTCACATTACCCCTCCCCAGGAGTCCGGGTAACCCCCGGGTGAGAACCACTGGCCTATAGCAGCAGCGGTGAGACACGGCCACAGAGGAGGCGGCGGCTGCTGCTGCGTCTCTGGTGCGGGCCAATCAAATTCAGGGACGGAGCATCTAGAACGTGGTTGGTTCGCATGTTCTAACATGAACACGATGCCTGGCAATAAGCGAAAATTTTGGTGTTTTAATATATGTAAGGTGTGCGTAGCCTTACAAAGGACACTCACACAGAGTAGCCAGTGCCGTCCATAGGGGTGGGGGCGGGGTGTGGGGCCGGGGCAAACCCTGCCGTGCCTCCCCGACGCCTTCACACGCAACTGGAAGCAATACATCTGGCACTGTGACATCGAAGCATGTGGGGAGTGGGTCCCCCAAAGCTCTGGGTGAGGCACTCACACAGAGACCACGGGGTTAGTCTCTACCTAGCAATTACTCTGGGTGAGGCACTCACACAGAGACCACGGGGTTAGTTTCTACCTAGCGATTACTCTGGGTGAGGCACTCACACAGAGACCACGGGGTTAGTCTCTACCTAGGGATGGCTCTGGGTGAGGTACTCACACACAGACCACGGGGTTAGTCTCTACCTAGCGATTACTCTGGGTGAGGCACTCACACAGAGACCACGGGGTTAGTCTCTACCTAGCGATGGCTCTGGGTGAGGTACTCACACAGAGACCACGGGGTTAGTCTCTACTTAGCGATTACTCTGGGTGAGGTACTCACACAGAGACCACGGGGTTAGTCTCTACCTAGCGATGGCTCTGGGTGAGGTACTCACACAGAGACCACGGGGTTAGTCTCTACCTAGCGATGGCTCTGGGTGAGGTACTCACACAGAGACCACGGGGTTAGTCTCTACCTAGCGATTACTCTGGGTGAGGTACTCACACAGAGACCACGGGGTTAGACTCTACCTAGCGATGGCTCTGGGTGAGGCACTCACACAGAGACCACGGGGTTAGTCTCTACCTAGCGATGGCTCTGGGTGAGGTACTCACACAGAGACCACGGGGTTAGTCTCTACCTAGGGATGGCTCTGGGTGAGGTACTCACACAGAGACCACGAGGTTAGTCTCTAGCTAGCGATTACTCTGGGTGAGGTACTCACACAGAGACCACGGGGTTAGTCTCTACCTAGCGATGGCTCTGGGTGAGGTACTCACACAGAGACCACGGGGTTAGTCTCTACCTAGGGATGGCTCTGGGTGAGGTACTCACACAGAGACCACGGGGTTAGTCTCTAGCTAGCGATTACTCTGGGTGAGGTACTCACACAGAGACCACGGGGTTAGTCTCTACCTAGCGATTACTCTGGGTGAGGTACTCACACAGAGACCACGGGGTTAGACTCTACCTAGCGATGGCTCTGGGTGAGGCACTCACACAGAGACCACGGGGTTAGTCTCTACCTAGCGATGGCTCTGGGTGAGGTACTCACACAGAGACCACGGGGTTAGTCTCTACCTAGGGATGGCTCTGGGTGAGGTACTCACACAGAGACCACGAGGTTAGTCTCTAGCTAGCGATTACTCTGGGTGAGGTACTCACACAGAGACCACGGGGTTAGTCTCTACCTAGCGATGGCTCTGGGTAAGGTACTCACACAGAGACCACGGGGTTAGTCTCTACCTAGGGATGGCTCTGGGTGAGGTACTCACACAGAGACCACGGGGTTAGTCTCTAGCTAGCGATTACTCTGGGTGAGGTACTCACACAGAGACCACGGGGTTAGTCTCTACCTAGCGATTACTCTGGGTGAGGCACTCACACAGAGACCACGGGGTTAGTCTCTACCTAGCAATTACTCTGGGTGAGGTACTCACACAGAGACCACGGGGTCAGTCTCTACCTAGGGATGGTTCTGGGTGAGGTACTCACACAAATACCAGGGGGTTAGTCTCTACCTAGCGATTACTCTGGGTGGGTTACTCACACAAAGACCACGGAGGACGCGGACGATGCGGGTGGAGCAACCCAGGTGAAGGTCACGTTCGTGAGGTTACCGGCGGCGTCGCCCCTCGTCACTGTGGCGTTGGTGCTGCACTGCAATGCAACGAGGGGTGGGGGGGGGGGTTATGCTGCTGAGCTGACGACCGGTTTCGACATTTAGTGTCTCATCAGCAGCAGAATCAGGCACTGCTTGAATCAATGCTGGTGAACTGTCCAGATGTTCATAGGTAAGGTCTGGTTCCGACATTCAGTGTATCATCAGCAGCAGAGTCAGGCTCTGCTTGAACCAATGCTGGTGGAGGGAGGGGCAGAAGGGAGGGCGAGGGATATGGAGAATGGGGGGGGTTAGATAAATAGGGGGAGGTGTAGTGGGGGGTAGAGGTAGGGGAGGGGGTGGAGAGAGGGAGGGTGGAGGGAGTGGAGGGTGGAGGGAGGGAGCGATGAGGGAGGACTCTGAGTCGGGATGAATGGCCGGGCCGTGAGCCCACGATGTGGCTGGGGTATAGGTTCGAGTCCCGTTACGTTGGCGAGGAACGTGGTGTTTGCCGGAAGCTTCTCGAAGGTGCCCACAGGGAGCTTGGAGCTCGCGTCCCTCGTCAGCAGCAGGAAGTTCTCGAACGTCCCCTCGATGGTGACTGCAGGGCACACAAGAGACCCGTAGACTAGCACAGAGACCCGTAGACTCACACAGAGACCCATAAACTCACACAGAGACCCACACAAAGACCCCACAGACATCCCCCCAACTCAAATATGCTTTGATAATATAAGGCGGTCATCGATGTGTAGCGCTCAACTCGACACGACGGCATCTTTCTTGTCTTTCCTCTTTCACTTTATTCCGCGTATACCTATCAACACTCCTCCATCTAACATCGCTCAACGTTCCTCCAGCTAACACCGATCCACGTTTCTCCTCCGCAATCTCCGCTCGCTCGCCGCATTACACCGGTCTCACTCGCTCCCCATCACTCCTCCGTCGACTCTCCTCTCCACCAGAGGTCGCAAACGGGTTTTGATTTCTTACCCGTACCCGGCCGCACCAGGGTCGCAAACGGGTACCCGTACCTGGCCGGGTACGGGTAGCCGGGTATCGGGTAGGGTACGGGTATCGGGTACCCGGTTGCGACCTCTGCTCTCCACTCTCTCCGCCACAGTTCAGCTGCTCTTTATCAGCTCCGCCGTCCCACTCTGTCGTAACTATATCCGCTTCTCTTCCCACACTCCAGCCGCTTTCTACTGGCTTTGTCGTCTCCACTGCTACCCTACACGTCTCCACTGCTACCCTACACTTCTCCACTGCTACCCTACACGTCTCCACTGCTACCCTACACGTTTCCACTGCTACCCTACACGTCTCCACTGCTACCCTACACTTCTCCACTGCTACCCTACACGTCTCCACTGCTACCCTACACTTCTCCACTGCTTCCCTACACTTCTCCACTGCTACCCTACACGTCTCCACTGCTACCCTACACGTCTCCACTGCTACCCTACACTTCTCCACTGCTACCCTACACTTCTCCACTGCTACCCTACACGTCTCCACTGCTACCCTACACTTCTCCACTGCTACCCTACACTTCTCCACTGCTACCCTACACTTCTCCACTGCTACCCTACACTTCTCCACTGCTACCCTACACTTCTCCACTGCTACCCTACACTTCTCCACTGCACTTCTCCACTGCTACCCTACACTTCTCCACTGCTACCCTACACTTCTCCACTGCTACTCTACACTTCTCCACTGCTACCCTACACTTCTCCACTGCTACCCTACACTTCTCCACTGCTACCCTACACTTCTCCACTGCTA
Source organism: Lampetra planeri (assembly GCF_965212315.1). Taxonomy (NCBI): domain Eukaryota; kingdom Metazoa; phylum Chordata; class Hyperoartia; order Petromyzontiformes; family Petromyzontidae; genus Lampetra; species Lampetra planeri. The sequence continues at coordinate 323,808 of NW_027613820.1, forward strand.
CCCTACACTTCTCCACTGCTACCCTGCACTTCTCCACTGCTACCCTACACTTCTCCACTGCTACTCTACACGTCTCCACTGCTACTCTACACTTCTCCACTGCTACTCTACACTTCTCCACTGCTACTCTACACTTCTCCACTGCTACCCTACACTTCTCCACTGCTACCCTACACTTCTCCACTGCTACCCTACACTTCTCCACTGCTACCCTACACTTCTCCACTGCTACCCTGCACTTCTCCACTGCTACCCTACACTTCTCCACTGCTACTCTACACGTCTCCACTGCTACTCTACACTTCTCCACTGCTACTCTACACTTCTCCACTGCTACCCTACACTTCTCCACTGCTACTCTACACTTCTCCACTGCTACTCTACACGTCTCCACTGCTACTCTACACTTCTCCACTGCTACTCTACACTGCTATTAGCTCTGCTGCTTCGACTCCTCCATCTTCTGTCTCCTCCCAGGCGCAAACTCCCGTCTCCTCCAAAAACCCCTCTCTTTTTCCCCGAGCCAATTAATCCCCAATTAATGTGGGGAATCCCCCACGACGCCACTCGCCCCCAGCCCCCCGCGGGCACGTGGCATGTTTTTCCCAACAATGCGGCGCCACTCCGCGACAACAACACCCTCTCGGCCAATCAGCGCCCTGCGTCCTTAATTACTCCCTGCCACCTGCTACCGTCCTCAGACAGCGCCGCCCCACATCTCGACAACAACAACACCAACCAGCCAATCAGCGCCCCGTGTCCTTATTTGCTCCCACTGTACGCCGCGTGCGCGCACACCGACCTCAGCACGCGACGCGTACTTTCAGGCACTACAGATGTACGAACACTCCACTTATGAACACCCGCATTTACGAACCAGCTTCCATGATTTGTTTTTATTGACTTAAAATGCTACTCGCACTTGCAAACTAAACTGCAGAACAGTTTTGTTCAGTGGAGCGATCCTTCGAGAGATGTAACGGATCAGCCTCGTGCTGAGAGTGTTTGTGTATGCCTTTGTGCGTGCATGCGCATTTGCGCGTGTGTGAAAGTGTGTATGTGGGGAGCGGTAGTTAGTGTGCTGCACTACGAAAGTGGCAACCCGAGTTCGATTCCCGCTCACGGCCCACACCAGTGGGGATTCTAAACCGGTTATGGGCCTTCCCTATGTCGAATCAGCCTCAAACGAAAACCTCGTGTGGTGTGTAAACATCGTCACTGGGGAGACAAACTTGGCCGGGCGTTGAGATGGCAACCCAATTTTGTTTCAGGAAAGGGCTGTCCTGCACAGACGCCATATTTATGTCCCTCTGCTACAACAGAGGTGTAGGGAATTCCAACAAGACCTACATCTCTGCTTCATTGACCTGGTCAAGGCCTATTATATCATCAGTAGGCCTGGGCTCTGGGTTGTTCTTCGTGCTATCGGAGTCCCTGACTCTCTGCTCACAATCATAAAATACCTTCATTATGGTGGGCAGGCGTGGGTAAAACTACGTGGCCGGGAGTCAGAGCCATTCCCTGTACACCTTGGGGTGCGACAGGGAAGTAATCTGGCTCCCTCATTATTTAACATCTATTTCAACCACGTAGTTTGTAAAGCCTTTGATGGCTGTATTGGGGGAATTTCCATCTGGTACAGATACAATGGGAGGCTGATCCATGCCCTGACGCGATCAAGGATGGCCTCCCTATTGGTCAAACAGGAGGTCGTGGGTTCAATCTGACACTGACGCCTGTTAGATTTGGAGTTTGCATCTCTCTCTGTCTCTCTCACTCTGATGCCTGTAAGTTTGTGGTGTCTCTCTCCCCGTGGTCGCTTGGATATTTCCCCGGGTCCTCCGGTTTGTCCCTCCACATTTAGAATTAACATCACGCCTTTAGAGTTATTTTGCTTCTGCTATAAATTGTGATGATGATAAGCCCCTTCGTTGAACTATCATCTGTGATAGCCAGGATCGCTTCTGAAAAGGAGCTACACAGCTCAGTGGGGCCTTACCTGGTACAATAAAAAAAACACGTAGTTGAGTTTTGAGTTCCTTTATAGGTGCTGCTGCTGCTACTCGCGAACGGTACTTTGCCCCGACATCCTTTTAGAGGCTACACGTGGGGACCTTTTGTCCGTGTGCCCTTACCGTTGATTCTCGAGTTGCGGGTGAAGTTGGAGGCGGACGTGGCGATGGAGTAGGCGAGTTTCGTGCTCGCACTTGACGCGTTCTCGCTGATGTTCAGGCTGCTGCTGCTGCTGCAGACATCCTCGGCACGCGTCGCCTGAACGGCCATACAGAGCGCGAGAGCGGAGACCGCCACAGCCGCGTTCATCAGCGCAGCCATCATCTCTCCTCTCCCTCCCTCTGACTCTATCTTTCTCTCCCTGTATCTCTCTGTATCTGTCTCCTTGTCCCTCGCTCAGTCTATCTCTCCGCCTGTCTGTCTCCCTGTCCCTTTGCCTCTCTCTCTCTCTCTCTGGCTATCTCCCTCCCTGTCTCTGACTATCGAACAACAACCAATCTGTATTTCCACACAACTAAACTTTTGAGACGCTGATTGTTTTGTTTTAGGGCCCACTTCTGGGCAGTGGCTACAGAATAGAAAATAAACAAAATCTCTGATAATTTGTTGGTCTTCTTCTCAAAGTACGTACATTTGCGAAGACTTGTATGTGTGTTCACTGTGAATGTAGTGAGTGAATTGGGGGCTGTGCTGTCGGCGACAATGCAGCAGCAGCAGCAGCCTGCTCTACTGCTGTTCTACTGCTGCTCTACGGATGCTCGATCGTTGCTGCGGTGGTAATGTGGGCACAGGGAGGTCTCTCGCTGCTTCACAGAGGCCGTCGATTGGTGATCAGAGGGACACGGCCACCACTGGGATGTAAAGGGGGTGAGTGGGAGAGTGAGTGGGGGCTGGTGAGTGGGGGGAGGTCAGTGGAGGGAAATCAGTGGAGGGAGATCAGTGGAGGGGGGGGCAGGTATGTGGGTAGAGAGTGGGAGAGTGAGCCAAGATTGGTTATCAAAGTCGTAGACCTAGGAGTTGTATTAGCAGTCGTAGGTATTATTAATATCAGTAAGTAATCTTAATTTGGAGCTTTCGTGACTGCAGGAGTTATTCTTTGGTTCTTTCGGTTAAGTCACGTCTAAAAATAAAATAATAAATTAAAATAATAGCGACGTTTCGATTGCAACACAAGCAATCATCATCAGGCATAAAAGAAATAGCAATAAAAATCTAACTAGAAAACTATAGGCAGACATACAAGCAGACAGACATCACAAGGACACACAGAGAGAGGACACATATCGGCACAGAGAGAGGGGTCGTTTCTGTGACGGTCCCTTCAATATAGAGAGGGGGGGCGGGGACGGAGAGAGGGAGGGGGCAGAGAAAATTAGCATATCAATGAGTGTACGGCAACGTGTTGCTGCTGCGCAAGTAAGATGACGACGTGGCACGGCACACCAGAGGTGGGACAAAGTCATTGTTATGCAAGTCCAAGTCGAGTCGCAAGTCATCAAATTCATGACTCGAGTCTGACTCGAGTCCAAGTCACATGACTCGAGTCCACATTTCATAGGTGGGACAAAGTCATTGTTATGCAAGTCCAAGTCGAGTCGCAAGTCATCAAATTCATGACTCGAGTCTGACTCGAGTCCAAGTCACATGACTCGAGTCCACATCTCATAGGTGGGACAAAGTCATTGTTATGCAAGTCCAAGTCGAGTCGCAAGTCATCAAATTCATGACTCGAGTCTGACTCGAGTCCAAGTCACATGACTCGAGTCCACATCTCATAGGTGGGACAAAGTCATTGTTATGCAAGTCCAAGTCGAGTCGCAAGTCATCAAATTCATGACTCGAGTCTGACTCGAGTCCAAGTCACATGACTCGAGTCCACACCTCTGCGGCACACAAGCTTGAAAATATCAGTAAGTAGTAATACCTACTACTACTAGAAGAACTACTAGTAGTTACTACTACTAGAAATGGGATAGTGAATCGTAATGTGGTACAGAATGTACTACTAGTAGGAGTACTTCTACTAAAGATGGGACCATCGCGCATCTACACTGTACAACCATCCGTGTGAAAAGTTGGTGTTCTTGATATATTTAACCTTATCTATGGGCCCCTTTTTTGGCCAGTAATCAAAAATTATGAAAAATAAAATCTGGCAATAAAACAGGAGTTGTGTTCAGATGTTAAAAACAGCCAAATAGATACCTTCATCAGAGCATGTTTGTTTGCATGTTTTGCCACAAGCACTCGTGTGCTTAATGCAGTAGTACTTGATACCTTGTAAAATGCGTGTGTCTATTTGTTTTAGGGTAAAAAAAGCCTATTATTTTCCATCATATATCACCTGGTCCATTATACTTAATGTATTTAATAGTTGTTTTTATCATTTTTTATGAAAAAAAATAGTCGTCATTTGTAAACAGTATCTGTAGATTATTTATTTATTGAGTACACGTGAAGTAGATTATAGCCGGTCAGGGACGCTAAACGCTTGGGCTGCCATCTGGTGCATGAATGTTCGCTGCATGCGTGTCTCAGTGCTTGAGTTCATTAATCACCAGAAACATCACGGCGAGGTTACCGTGCGGTAACGTGGTGCCGGGATTGGGTATCGATAAGTTGAGTTGACGGTTGATGGCGAAAGAACGTGCGACGGATGGGGTGGATGTTCGTAAGTCGAGAGTTCGTATTTCGGGGACTTCTCTTTAATCGGGCCTCTAACCGATAATACCTTATGGGAATTAGATTTGCAATACTTTCAATTCCTCCTCCTCCAGTGAGGTAGCTGGGTGGTTTATTGGGCCTCTTGACAGCCACATCATTGTCCTCTGAGCCATCACGGCTGAGATCCTGGTTCAGAATCCGGCTTTCAGCCACCCGTGACTCAAACTGGCTTTGACACGTGGCCTGTCTCCACGAAGTACTGTAATATGCTTTATTATTACACCAAACACGACTTCCTCCTGCTCCCCAGTGCGTTCCTTGTTTGTTTTTCGGATTTATTTTGACCACGAGACGTATTTTCTGAAACGTGCGCATGTCTGCGCTCGGGGAGTGGTAGTGTGGTGGTTAGTGCTGCGCTAAGAAACCAGCAGACACTCGAGTTCGATTCCCGCTCACGGTCATCAACACTATCAGTTACGATTATCAAAACCGGTCCTGGGCCTCTTCCCCTTGGGCGACTCAGCCTAAAATAAGTACCTGGTGCGGTGTGTAAACATCACCACTCGGGGAGACCAAGGCGGCTGGGCGTGGTGCTGGCCACCCAGCCTCCTGTATGCTGCTCTGGCCTTCATAGGTGCTCGCTAACAGCGCTTGCCCCAACAGTCTGTTAATGCTATATTTACGCGATCTAACCCAAAAAAAATCCGGATTATGGATATTGGTCGCGAAAGCCTCCTTGTTAAACTAATTTTTGTCTTTGTGTTTAATCTTCCCATCAGCATAACAGTGGATTTCCATACAAACAGTACAGTACTCTTAAGGGCACTCATCATCACACACAAAGTTTTCGCCTCAATGAACCACAATACCTTGCTCTGATCTCGTCAAGATAAACCATTATCATGTGAACTCCGCTCATCTATGCAGCAACGGCGGCTTCTTGTCTGGCTATCGAACAAAGACGGTCACCTCATTGTGCGCTTTTAGATGTGCTTCTGCGGCCTTCTGGAACGCTCTTCCACCCGGAATTAGGAAGCTACTTGAGCTATATACTTTTACATCATCATCTAGATTGACAAACTAATTTCTCTAGAACAGTTTTTTGTGTTGTCATTCCCCCCGCACCATACGTGTATACAATATATACAGTGATACCTCGGTTCACGAACGCTTCTGTTCACGAACAACTCGGTTCACGAACAGAAAAGTTCATAAAAATATGCTCCGGTTCACGAACTCCGCTTCTGTTCATGAACAGCTCGGTTCACGAACAGAAAAAGTTCATAAAAATATGCTCCGCTTCACGAACTCCGCTCCGGTTCACGAACAACTCGGTTCACGAACAGCTCGGTTCACGAACAGAAAAAGTTCATAAAAATCTGCTCCGGTTCACGAACTCCGCTTCGGTTCACGAACAGCTCGGTTCACGAACAGAAAAAGTTCATAAAAATCTGCTCCGGTTCACGAACTCCGCTTCGGTTCACGAACAGCTCGGTTCACGAACAGAAAAATTTCATAAAAATCTGCTCCGGTTCACGAACTCCGCTCCGGTTCACGAACAGCTCGGTTCACGAACAGAAAAAGTTCATAAAAATCTGCTCCGGTTCACGAACTCCGCTCCGGTTCACGAACAACTCGGTTCACGAACAGCTCGGTTCACGAACAGAAAAAGTTCATAAAAATATGCTCCGCTTCACGAACTCCGCTCCGGTTCACGAACAACTCGGTTCACGAACAGCTCGGTTCACGAACAGAAAAAGTTCATAAAAATCTGCTCCGGTTCACGAACTCCGCTTCGTTCACGAACAGCTCGGTTCACGAACAGAAAAAGTTCATAAAAATCTGCTCCGGTTCACGAACTCCGCTTCGTTCACGAACAGGAGCCGCGGCCATTGCAATGCTATTTCCAGGCTGCCACGTGGTCGTGACTTCCTGTAGGAAGATCGTGGAGAGAAGAAGAGACGCAGAAAGAAGTTCTGCGAGTGCTGTGAAGACACTTTCAGTGACTTTTTGCTTTTTGGTGTGCTTTTTAGCACATACAGTACTGTACTACTGTACTGTACAATACTGTACTTACTGTATTGTACAGTTCACCCGTTTGAGTGCTTACTGAAGTCATCTCAAGCAAGGTTAGTGTTCTCTCTTTATACATTACTATACTGTACAGTACTAATGTGTATTGTAATTTGTTTCATATTTTTGTGCTTCAAAAACCAAAAAAAAAGGTCAGAACGGATTAACCGGATTTACATGGAACCCTGTGGGGAAATCTGCCTCGGTTCACGACCAATTCGGTTCGCGACCAGAGTCAGTTCACGAATTAAGTTCGTGAACCGAGGTATCGCTGTATAGTGTACTTACATGTACAAACGGAGAGGTAATCAGACACATGCGTGAGCATGATGTGGACCGCAGAGCCGACGAGCAAGATGGCTCTATATTGGCTCTCTATTGGCTGAAAGAGTGCACCAACGAATAAGTTCACTTGCCATTGGTGGAGAGCAGAGGTGGGACAAAGTCATTGTTATGCAAGTCCAAGTCGAGTTGCAAGTCTTTGTACATTTTGCTGAGTCGAGTCTGAAGTCATCAAATTCATGACTCGAGTCTGACTCGAGTCCAAGTCACATGACTCGAGTCCACACCTCTGGTGGAGAGCGACAAATTACATCAGACGTACCTCCTGACGTGGAAGGTGAGAGTGTCGGAAGGTGTGCGCAGCAAATGGGAGATGAGAAGAGGTGTGACGAGGAACGGGATGAGAGAAGTGATTGGATGGAGAGAAACGGGAGAGAAAGAGAGAAGAGGATCGGGGAAGGTTCAGGGTGCTTTTGATGGTGGAAGCTGTCATGAACGCACGCTGCAGAATATAAAATCGTTTCACACCTTTTCTACAACTAAGTGTTGGAGTCGTTACAGTGATGGCAGTGGCGGGATCGACTACAAGATGTCTTACGTTGGTTGTAAAAGGAACCCCACTGAGACTCCAGCAGAAGAAGAGGATGTGGCAGTGGCAACCCCAAGTGCTCTGGACTGAAATGGTCCGGAAGGCCGACTATTAAGAAGCCCGTTGGCGGCTTTTTAGTGGTTTTGGGGTAGTGTTTTCAGTTGTTAGTGGTTTTGGGGTATTTACCCAATTGATAATGGTTTTGCCGTATTTTTTCAGTTTATTTATTTTTATTTATAAAGTTTTTTCGTTTTATTTATTTTTTTCGTGTTTTTTTTTATTTTATTTTGGTATTTTTCGGTTTTTCGTGGTTTTGGGGTAATTTTTTCAGTTGTTAGTGGTTTTGGGATATTTAACTAATTTGTAATGGTTTAGCGGTATTTTTTCAGTTGTTATTTATGGTGTTTTTTCGTTTAATTTAGTTTTTTCGTGTTTTTTTTTTGTATTTTTCGGTTTTTAGTGGTTTTGGGGTAATTTTTCAGTTGTTAGTGGTTTTGGGGTATTTTTACAATTTTTTTATGGTTTTGCGGTATTTTTTCAGTTTTTAATTTTTATTTATAGTGTTTTTTTCGTTTTAATTCGTTTTATCGTGTTTCTTTTATTTTTCGGTTTTTAGTGGTTTTGGGGTAATTTTTTCAGTTGTTAGTGGTTTTGGGGTATTTGCCCAATTTTTGATGGTTGCGGTATTTTTGTCAGTTTTTTTTTATTAATAGTGTTTTTTTTCGTTTCATTTCGTTTTTTCGTGTTTTTTTAGTTTTTTTTGGTATTTTTCGGTTTTAAGTGGTTTTGGGGTAATGTTTTCAGTTAGTGGTTTTGGGGTATTTACCCAATTTTTTATGGTTTTGCGGTATTTTTTCAGTTTATTTATTTTTATGTATAATGTTTTTTCGTTTTATTTAGTTTTTTCGTGTTTTTTTAAAAGTTTTTTTTGGTATATTTAGGTTTTTAGTGGTTTTGGGTAATTTTTTCAGTTAGTGATTTTGGGGTAGTTTTTCAAGTTTTAATGGTTTTGCGGTATTTTTCAGTTTTTTATTTATAGTGTTTTTTTCGTTTAATTTCGTTTTTTCGTGTTTTTTTTTTTTTGGTTTTTAGTGGTTTTGGGGTATTTCTTTCAGTTGTTAGTGGTTTTGGGGTGTTTGCCCAATTTTTATGGTTTTGCGGTATTTTTCAGTTTTTTATTTTTATTTAGTGTTTTTTTCGTTTTATTTCGTTTTTTCGTGTTTTTTTTTGTATTTTTCGGGTTTTAGTGGTTTTGGGGTAATTCTTTCCGTTGTTAGTGGTTTTGGGGTATTTGCCCAATTTTTGATGGTTGCGGTATTTTTTCAGTTTTTTTTTTATTTATAGTGTTTTTTTCGTTTTATTTCGTTTTTCGTGTTTTTTTTTTGTTTTTTAGTATTTTTCGGTTATTAGTGGTTTTGGGGTAATTTTTTCATTTTATTATGTTTTATTTTTATTATTTTATTACTTCCCTTCTACGTGACTTTACCGAAAGAACCAAGAAGAGGTTATTTTTTCAGTTGTTTGTGGTTTTTGGGTATTTACCCAATTTTTAATGGTTTTGCGGTATTTTTTCAGTTTTTTATTTTTATTTATAGTGTTTTTTTCGTTTTCGTTTTTCGTGTTTTTTTTTGTTTTTTTGGTATTTTTCGGTTTTTAGTGGTTTTGGTGTAATTTTTTCAGTTGTTTGTGGTTTTTGGGTATTTACGCAATTTTTAATGGTTTTGCGGTATTTTTTCAGTTTTTTATTTTTATTTATAGTGTTTTTTCGTTTTAATTAGTTTTTTCGTGTTTTTTTAAAGTTTTTTTTGGTATATTTAGGTTTTTAGTGGTTTTGGGTAATTTTTTCAGTTAGTGATTTTGGGGTAGTTTTTCAAGTTTTAATGGTTTTGCGGTATTTTTCAGTTTTTTATTTTTATTTATAGTGTTTTTTTCGTTTAATTTCGTTTTTTCGTGTTTTTATTTTTTATTTTTTGGTTTTTAGTGGTTTTGGGGTATTTCTTTCAGTTGTTAGTGGTTTTGGGGTGTTTGCCCAATTTTTATGGTTTTGCGGTATTTTTCAGTTTTTTATTTTTATTTAGTGTTTTTTTCGTTTTATTTCGTTTTTTCGTGTTTTTTTTTGTATTTTTCGGGTTTTAGTGGTTTTGGGGTAATTCTTTCCGTTGTTAGTGGTTTTGGGGTATTTGCCCAATTTTTGATGGTTGCGGTATTTTTTCAGTTTTTTTTTTATTTATAGTGTTTTTTTCGTTTTATTTCGTTTTTCGTGTTTTTTTTAGTTTTTTAGTATTTTTCGGTTATTAGTGGTTTTGGGGTAATTTTTTCATTTTATTATGTTTTATTTTTATTATTTTATTACTTCCCTTCTACGTGACTTTACCGAAATAACCAAGAAGAGGTCATTTTTTCAGTTGTTTGTGGTTTTTGGGTATTTACCCAATTTTTAATGGTTTTGCGGTATTTTTTCAGTTTTTTTATTTTTATTTATAGTGTTTTTTTTCGTTTTCGTTTTTTCGTGTTTTTTTAGTTTTTTTGGTATTTTTCGGTTTTTAGTGGTTTTTGGGCAATTTTTTCAGTTGTTAGTGGTTTTGGGGTATTTACCCAATTTTTAACGGTTTTGCGGTGTTTTTTGAGTTTTTTATTTATAGTGCTTTTTTCGTTTTATTTCGTTTTTTGTGTTTTTTTTAGTTTTTTGGTATTTTTCGGTTTTTAGTGGTTTTGGGGTAATTTTTTCATTTTATTATGTTTTATTTTTATTATTTTATTACTTCCCTTCTACGTGACTTTACCGAAAGAACCAAGAAGAGGTCATTTTTTCAGTTGTTTGTGGTTTTTGGGTATTTACCCAATTTTTAATGGTTTTGCGGTATTTTTTCAGTTTTTTATTTTTATTTATAGTGTTTTTTTCGTTTTCGTTTTTCGTGTTTTTTTTGTTTTTTTGGTATTTTTCGGTTTTTAGTGGTTTTGGTGTAATTTTTTCAGTTGTTTGTGGTTTTTGGGTATTTACCCAATTTTTAATGGTTTTGCGGTATTTTTTCAGTTTTTTTATTTTTATTTATAGTGTTTTTTTTCGTTTTTGTTTTTTCGTGTTTTTTTTAGTTTTTTTGGTATTTTTCGGTTTTTAGTGGTTTTTGGGCAATTTTTTCAGTTGTTAGTGGTTTTGGGGTATTTACCCAATTTTTAACGGTTTTGCGGTGTTTTTTGAGTTTTTTATTTATAGTGCTTTTTTCGTTTTATTTCGTTTTTTGTGTTTTTTTTAGTTTTTTGGTATTTTTCGGTTTTTAGTGGTTTTGGGGTAATTTTTTCAGTTGTTAGTGGATATTTACCCAATTTTTAATATTTATGCGGTATTTTCAGTTTTTTAGAGCGTGTCAATGGAGCAGGAAAAGTAAAATTATCCTTAGGAGTGTAAGAATGAGTGCGAGTGGATGAGTGATGTGACACGACCTGCCGGGTGTCCGATTTGTGCCGACTCGCCCGAGGTTGTTGCAGCTCCGCAGCAGGTAGAGGAGATGGAGGTCCCCTTGGCGGAAGAGGCGACAGCAGAGGTCGGCAGCGGCAGTCACGGGCGAAGTGGCCCCGTCTGCCGCACTTGAAACACGCGGCCGACGTCGGCCGGTGGTCGGACGACCCGGCCCTTGCACGCGGCCGGCCCGTGTAGTCGCCCCGCTGGTCGCGCAGCCGCCGTCCCGGAATCCTATGCGGGACAGCAGCAGCCAGCATGTTGTCGTCGCCCGAGTCGTCGGAGCAGTGGACAACCAGTCGCGGAGACCACCCCAGAGGCGGCCCGTCGATCTCGGGTTTCCCCGTCCACGCCGCCATCTGGTCCCAACGCTTGATATTAAACTTAGCGTCCAGGCAGCGCGCCACCCACCGCGATGAAAGCGGTTCGTGGCCGCACACCGGTAGAGAGATGTTGAGCTCCTGAGACAACTCCAGCATACGGGAAAGGATGAGCGGATCCAAATGATCGGCCGTTGCGTCGGGGTAGGCGGCCATGGCCATCGCCATCAACGCCCCCCGATAGGCCAACGGCGATTCCTCCGGTGCTCGGCGACGCGACATAAATTTTCTGGTGGCCGATGTCGGCGGGTCATAAAATTCCGCCATCTCTGTGAACGCGTCCCGCAGTGTCTTCTTCTTGGACGCCGGGATGGAGCGGAAGACTCCCAGAGACACATCATCGAGCAGTGTAGGTAGCGCTCCCAGCGCTTCTTCCTCCGTCCAGTTCACGGATCTAAAAGCTGACTCGAAGCGCCACGTAAAAGCACTCCAATCGCCCCCGGCGATAAATTCTTTAATTTGTGGAAGGCGATGTCCGCGGTGGCAGGCGCGTGCCGCGGGCGTCTCCGACTGCCGTTCCCGCTCTTCGCTCGGTGCAGGCAAAATGGCGTCCGGCGGCCGCGTGGTGGTAGGCGCGCCCAAAATGGCGGCCGACGACTCTGGCGCAGCCGCCCCACCCAAGACGATGGCGTCCTCCCGCGTGGCAGGAGCGATGGCGGACCCCGATTCCTTAGCAGGACCCCTTCCCGCGGCGTCCAGCTGATGGGCGATCTGGCGACCCACGGCTGGTGAGGACGCCACCGCGGTCACCAGGCTTAGCAGAATGGCGCGCAACGACTCAATCTGCTCCACCATCAGCCGCCATTCGTCTTTTGGTCCTGCGGTGGTCGCATCCTCCCCCGGTCGACGCTGAGAGGCGTCGAGGAGAGTGTCATCAGCAGGTGGCATAAGGGCTGTAGCTCCCAACAGCTCATCTTCATCCGTCTCGACCTCTTCCTCCGATAGAGGCACGGGCAGGTTCTTTTTTCTGGGGTGCTTAGACATCTTGACGATCGTCCAAACAGTCGCAGAATCACTTCTGACACCAGTGTAATAATCCTTCTTGAGACGGCTTCGGAATCAGTCCTTTTATTTCCACTTCCACAATACACTTTACTCACTCACTCTCCGTTGCTGGCAGACAACGGAGAGAGGACAGACTTCACACTAAGTCCCCACCGCGCACGTGGCACCCAGAGCCCCGTACACGCGTGACCCTGCTCTTCTCGTTTCCCAGTCTGCTCTCGATCGTTTTCTCTCACTCTCTCTTAATCCCTTCGTCACGTGGTCCCCCCAGCCAATCGTTCATGGACAGCCTTGACAATTCTCGATGGTTCCCTGTCAATCCCGGGACCACGCCTCTCATCCGGCTCCCCATTAGCTGGGGCCCCGAATGGCTAGGCCAATCACTCCTGATGGCATGCCGTGATCACGCCGGGGCCATGCTCCCTATCTCAACCCTTATTGGCTACAAGCAGGACCGGCAAGCCAATCCCCACGTGAACCCTCTATGGCTGTTATTACATATGTATGTATGTGTGTATGTGTGTGTGTATGTGTGTGTGACCCCCAGGAACAGGTTTGCAGATTTGCTGAGCATTTCTGTGAGGTCCTGGGGGAGGGAAAATCTCTCAGCCAGGAAAACATCATGGCACAAAGTGGGGATAACCCTGCTGAGGCTGCGGTGCCTCAAATATTGGAAGAGGTCACCCCCTGTGAGTGGCTGGCTGAGGTGCCATCTGTTGAGGAAGTACTGAGGGCGATCCGGAGTCTGAGACCAGGGAAGGCACCGGGCAGAGATGATCTCCCAAGCGAAATGCTGAGGGAGGGTGGCGTTTGTGCACAGACTGCCCTATATGACATCATAACAACAGTCTGGACCACTGGACGGGTTCCGCAGGACTGGAAGGATGCCCTGGTGGTCCCCCTCTTTAAGAAGGGGGACCGTACCGACTGTAACAACTACAGGGGCATCTCACTCCTCAGTGTGCCGGGTAAGGTCCTGGCAAGGATTATTCAACATCGCCTTGCTAGGCACGCTGAGGAGAGGCTTGCGGAGCCCCAATGCGGTTTCAGGAAAGGGCGGTCCTGCACAGATGCCATATTTTCTGTCCGTCTGCTACAGCAGAGGTGTAGGGAATTCCAAAAAGACCTACATCTCTGCTTTATTGACCTGGTCAAGGCCTATGATACCATCAGTAGGACTGGGCTCTGGGTTGTTCTTCGTGCTTTCGGAGTCCCTGACCCTCTGCTCACGATCATTAAGGACCTTCATGATGGTGAGCGGGCCCGGGTAAAACTACGTGGCCGGGAGTCGGAGCCTTTCCCTGTACACCTTGGGGTGCGACAGGGATGTCCTTTGGCTCCCACATTATTTAACATCTATTTCGACTGCGTAGTTCGTGAAGCCTTCAATAGCTGTACCGGGGGAATTTCCATTTGGTACAGATATAATGGGAGGCTGATCGACGCCCGGGTGCGATCAAGGGATGGCTCCCTATTGGTCAACCACGTTATGTATGCCGATGATTTGGTAATAGCTGCTCATTCAGAAGAGGAGTTGGAGACGCTGCTGCTGAGACTGGAGCGTGCCACTAAGAGGTGGGGCCTTACCATCAGCCCCACCAAAACTAAGCACCTGCCTGGGTATTTTGTACCATCGGACACTCCACCCCCACAACTCCCAATTGGTGATGGGGCAGTTGTGGAGAGAGTGGAGAGTTTCCCATACCTGGGCAGTGTGCTTATGACCGGCTCCAGTTTATCAGCAGAGGTCTCACTCCGAATCAGTCGAGCGGCAATATCTTTTCATCGGTTGCGTAACGCTGTGTGGAAGCTACCTGGTCTGTCGCTCCGCACGAAGCTTCAGGTCTTCTCGGCCACGGTCATTCCCTCCCTTCTCTACGCTTGCGAAACGTGGACCCCCCTAGTGGAGCATCTTCGCCGGTTGGAAACATTTAGGCTGGCCTGCCTACGATCCATCCTGGGTTTAACCAGGCTGGATTGTGTGAGGAGCTCACAAGTCCTTGAAAGATCTGGGCAAAGTCCCATCAGTGAGCTCCTCCGGCAGGCAAGGCTGCTTTGGCTGGGTCATGTAGCCCGCATGCCCAGCAACCGCATGCCTAAACAGCTTTTGTTCGGCCGGATCGAGGGGGCTAAACGGGCGCGGCACGGGCTAGAGAAGAGATGGAGTGATGTGGTACAGGAGGACGTGGAGCTGAGTGGACTTGCCGATGACTGGTACCAGCGGTGTCAAGATCGGCCTCAGTGGAGGAGGCTCGTGAAGGACGCTACTGGGCAGTTGGAGGCAGTCGCCCTCCAACAACAACGGAGGGCGGAGGAGCGACGCTCACAACAACGAGCGGAGCGCCGGGTGGCTAAAGCACAGCAAGTTGGTACAGTAGGGGGCACAGGTGGTGCATCAGCCAGTCATCTCGGTCATCTCGGTCAGTCGACCCGTGGCACCTGGGTCTGCCCCGTGACCTCCTGCCGGCGGGCGTTCGACACTTCACGTGGCCTCAAGGTGCACATGGCCTGGCACAAGCGTCGTGGTGACGTCACCGCCACTTAGTGGCGAATGGCGGTTGTTGTTGTTGTTGTGTGTGTATGTGTGTGTTTGTGTGTGTGTGTGTATGTGTGTGTGTATGTGTGTGTATGTGTGTGGTGTGTGTTTGTGGTGTGTGTCTGTGTGTGTGGTGTGTGGTGTGTGTGTGTGAATGTGTGTGTGTGTATGTGTGTGTGGTGTGTGTGTGTGAATGTGTGTGTGTGTGTGTGTACGTGTGTGTGTGTATGTATGTGTGTGTGTATGTGTGTATGTGTGTGTATGTGTGTGTGTATGTGTGTATGTATGTGTGTCTGTGTGTGTGTGTGTGCGTATATGTGTGTGTGTATGTGTGTGTGTGTGTATGTGTGTGTGTGTGTATGTGTGTGTGTGTGTATGTGTGTGTGTATGTGTGTATGTATGTGTGTCTGTGTGTGTATGTGTGTGTGTGCGTGTATGTGTGTGTGTATGTATGTGTGTGTGTATGTATGTGTGTGTGGTGTGTGTATGTATGTATGTGTGTGTATGTGTGTGTGTATGTATGTGTGTGTGTGTATGTATGTGTGTGTGTATGTGTGTATGTGTGTGTGTATGTGTGTGTATGTGTGTGTGTATGTGTGTATGTATGTGTGTCTGTGTGTGTGTGTGTGCGTATATGTGTGTGTGTATGTGTATGTATGTGTGTCTGTGTGTGTATGTGTGTGTGTGCGTGTATGTGTGTGTGTATGTATGTGTATGTATGTGTGTCTGTGTGTGTATGTGTGCGTGTATGTGTGTGTGTATGTATGTGTGTGTGTATGTATGTGTGGTTGGTGTGTGCGTCACCGCAGACTGGATCCGTATGGAGCGCCACGAGACTGCAGCTCACGGCAAGACCAAGGAGACAGTCGACACGCAGCCTGGAAAGTGAGACACCACAACCACCACAACCACCACCACCACAATCACCACCACAACCACCACAACCACCACCACCACAACCACCACAACCACCACAACCACCACCACAACCACCACCACCTTCACAATCACCACCACAACCACCACAACCACCACCACCACAACCACCACCACAACCACCACCACAACCACCACCACCTTCACAATCACCACCACAACCACCACCACAACCACCACCACCACAACCACCACCACCTTCACAATCACCACCATTACCACCACCATTACCGCCTACACCACCACCACTGCCACCACAACCACCACCACCACCACCTTCACAATCACCACCATAACCACCACCTTCACAATCACCACCATTACCTCCACCACCACTACCGCCACCACCACCTCCACCACCACAACCACTACCGCCACCACCACCTTCACGATCACCACCATAACCACCACTACCGCCTAAACCACCACCAACTTCACAATCACCACCACAACCACCACCACCTTCACAATCACCACCATTACCACCACCATTACCGCCTACACCACCACCACTGCCACCACAACCACCACCACCACCACCTTCACAATCACCACCATAACCACCACCTTCACAATCACCACCACTACCGCCACCACCACCGCCTCCACCACCACAACCACTACCGCCACCACCACCTTCACGATCACCACCATAACCACCACTACCGCCTAAACCACCACCAACTTCACAATCACCTCCATAATCACCACCACCTTCACAATCACCACCATTACCTCCACCACCACTATCGCCACCACCACCGCCTCCACCACCACAACCACTACCGCCACCACCTTCACAATCACCACTATAACCACCACCACTACCGCCTAAACCACCACCACCTTCACAATCACCACCATAACCACCGCCACCGCCACCACAATCACCACCACCCCAACAACCTCCACCACTGCCACCACCACCACCTCCATAATAACCACCACCACCACCTCCATAATAACCACCACCACCACCTCCATCACAACCACCTACACCACCACAATCACCACCAGCACCACCTCCACTACAATCACCACCAACACCACCACCACAATCACCGCCACCACCTCCACTACCTCCACTGCCACCAACACCACAATCACCACTACCAACACCACCACCTCCAACACCAACACCACCACCACAATCCCCACCACCATCATCACCACCAACACCACCACCACAATCACCGCCACCACCTCCACTACCTGCACTACCACCAACATCACAATCACCACTACCAACACCACCACCTCCACCACCACCACCACCACCATCATCATCACCACCATCACCACCACCACCATCACCACCACCATCACCACCATCACCACCACCACCACCATCACCACCACCATCATCACCACCACCATCACCACCACCATCACCATCATCATCACCATCACCATGATCACCACCACCACCACCACCATCACCACCACCACCACCACCATCACCACCATCACCACCACCACCATCACCACCACCATCACCACCATCAACAACCATCAACAACAAGCACCACCACCATCATCAACAAGCACCACCACCACCAACCACCATCAACAACCACCACCATCAACAACCACCACCATCAACAATCATCAACAACCACCACCACCATCAACAACCACCACCACCATCAACCACCACCACCATCATCAACAACCACCACCACCATCATCAACAACCACCACCATCAACAAACACCACCACCATCAACAAACACCACCACCATCAACAACCACCACCATCAACAAACACCACCATCATCAACAACCACCACCATCAACAAACACCACCACCATCAACAAACACCACCACCATCAACAACCACCACCAATCACCATTATCAACAAGCACCACCATCAAATATCACCAACCACCATCAACAACCACCACCAACCACCAACTACCACCACCAACCAACCACCACCAACAACCACTACCAACCATCACCAACCACCACCAACCACCACCACCCACCACCACCACCAACCAACACCAACCACCATCACCACACCACCACCTCGCCTGGTCTACAGGAGGTCGTGGGTTCCATCCCGACCTTGACGATGCCTGCTGCTGCTGTATATGTGGAGTCTGCGTCTCTCTCTCATCATCATCACGGTGGCTAGGAGATGTTAACTACCTCGCCTGGTCTACAGGAGGTCGTGGGTTCTACCCGACCCTGACGATGCCTGCTCCTGCTGCTGTAGATTTGTGGAGTCTGCGTCTCTCTCTCATCATCATCATCACGGTGGCTAGGAGATGTTGACTACCTCACCTGGTCTACAGGAGGTCGTGGGTTCCATCCCGACCCTGACGATACCTGCTGCTGTATATTTGGAGTCTGCGTCTCTCTCTCTCTCATCATCATCATCACGTTGGCTAGGAGATGTTGACTACCTCGCCTGGTCTACAGGAGGTCGTGGGTTCTACCCCGACCCTGACGATTTCTGCTGCTGCTGTAGATTTGGTGGCTAGGGGACACGGAGGGCGAATGTGTTCGCCTTTGAGATATGAGCCCCTCCCCGCACCCCGGGAGAGGTCAGAGAGAGAGGGGATAGGTGAGAGAGGTGAGAGAGACGAGAGAGAGACGAGATAGAGATGAGAGAGAGATAAGAGAGAGATAAGAGAGAGATGAGATGAGAGAGAGATGGTCATCATGAACGCACAGAGAAGACACTAATCCCACCTGAGAAGCAGATTAGGAGTCCAGATTTTATTTTGGGAGGGAGTTTGCTAGAGAGGTGAGTGGCGAAATCGGATTGTGAACGAGACCCCCCAGGGATTACCTCCCCCCCCCCCACTAACCCCCCCCCCCCCCCACTAACCCCCCCCCACTAACCCTCAGCCCCCCCGCTCCCCCCACTAACCATCAGCCACAAACCCTCCAACCCCCACACGCCAAAAAGAAAGGTCCCCCACGCCAAACGGGTGCTGCTACTCGCTACTCACAGCACTTGCCCCTACAGCCTGCTAGAGGCTACACGGGGGACCTTTGTCTGCGTGTACCTTCACAGGTGCTGCTGCTACTCGCTACTCACAGCACTTGCCCCTACAGCCCGTTAGAGGCTACACGGGAGACCTTTGTCTGTGTGTCTATAGACTCTGTTGCTACTCGCTAACAGCACTTGCCCCTACAGCCTTTTAGAGGCTACACGGGGGACCTTTGTCTGCGTCTACCTTCATAGGTGCTGCTGCTACTCGCTAACAGCACTTGCCCCTGCAGCCTGTTAGAGGCTACACGGGGGACCTTTGTCTGTGTCTACCTTCACAGGTGCTGCTGCTACTCGCTACTCACAGCACTTGCCCCTGCAGCTTGTTTGAGGCTACACGGGGGACATTTGCCTGTGTAAATGTGTATCATCTCTCACTGTTCTACAGAGTGAGTGCGAGTAT
This sequence comes from Lampetra planeri, assembly GCF_965212315.1. Taxonomy (NCBI): domain Eukaryota; kingdom Metazoa; phylum Chordata; class Hyperoartia; order Petromyzontiformes; family Petromyzontidae; genus Lampetra; species Lampetra planeri. The sequence goes on from NW_027613820.1 coordinate 343,152, forward strand.
AAACGTGTCAGTTTTTGTACCAGTTGAAAGGGTATAAAAACCTATTACTATATTTTGCCACTGGTAAAGGAGATGTCTCATAGTGTAAATGCTTTACCCGGAGCTCTCAATACTCTGATAGTGCGCTGTCTTTGAGTTGTACGCCTTTTGGCGTCATCTGGTCCAACACCAATGGAGACTAGGCTCTAATAAAATCTGTCTCGGGTGTGGACCAATCAACTTCAAGGACAGTGCATATCATTATCATCATCAGAGTTGTTTCTTTTTGTTTGCATTTTGACTGCTTGCGTTGTGGTTATTGCAAACATGATGCCTTGTATAAAGGTGTCAGTTTTTGTACCAGTTGAAAGGGTATAAAAACCTATTACTATATTTTGCCACTGGTAAAGGAGATGTCTCATAGTGTAAATGCTTACCCCGAGCTCTCAATACTCTGATAGTGCACTGTTTTTGAGTTGTACGCCTTTTGGCGTCATCTGGTCCAACACCAATGGAGACTAGGCTCTAAGAAAAGCTGTCTCGGGTGTGGACCAATCAACTTCAAGGACAGTGCATATCATTATCATCATCAGAGTTGTTTCTTTTTGTTTGCATTTTGACTGCTTGCGTTGTGGTTATTGCAAACATGATGCATTGTATAAAGGTGTCAGTTTTTGTACCAGTTGAAAGGGTAAAACCCTATTACTATATTTTGCCACTGGTAAAGGAGGTCTCATAGTGTAAATGCTTACCCGAGCTCTCAATACTCTGATGGTGCATTGTCTTTAAGTTGTACGCCTTTTGGCGTCATCTGGTCCAACACCAATGGAGACTAGGCTCTAAGAAAAGCTGTCTCGGGTGTGGACCAATCAACTTCAAGGACAGTGCATATCATCATCATCATCAGAGTTGTTTCTTTTTTCTTCTTGGTTCTTTATTATGTTTAATTTTCATTATTTTATTAATTCCCTTCTACGTGACTTTACCGAAAGAACCAAGAAGATGAATCCCTGCAGTCACGAAAGCTTTAAATCGAAAATTGTTTCTTTTTGTTTGCATTTTGACTGCTTGCGTTGTGGTGATTGCAAACATGATGCCTTGTATAAAAGTGTCAGTTTTTGTACCAGTTGAAAGGGTAAAAACCTGTCACTATGAGTGTGAGTGGTCAAGGTGGTGGGGGGTAGGGGTGGTGGTGAAGGGTTGGGGGGGGCTGCTTTCACTTCAGCACCCCTTGACCCCTGCTGCTGCTACCCGTGCCCCCCCCCCCCCCCATTACTCGTGTCTCATTCACCTCCACCTCCAAATCCCTGCCGTCTCCTAATCCGCTAAGAGCCTTTCGTGATTCCTGCTGACTCAGCGACGTTTTTGTTTTGGTTTTAAATCGATGCCCGTAGCCCCCTAACCCGGGGGGGGGGGGGGGGGAGCGTGGGGGGGGACGGGGGGGAGGGGGGGAGGGGGGGGAGGGGTCCGGCCCATGTGTGAAGGTGTCTGTCTATATTAAGACGCGCTGACTGCCTTCAATTTCTTCCAGCACCTGGAGACCACCGACTAGCATCTGTCCGCTCGTCCATCAACTCGTCCATTAATCCGTCAACCCATCCACCCGTCCATCAGCCCATCCACTCATCCATCAACTTGACCACCCAACCGTCAACCCATCCACTCGTCCATCAGCCCATCCACTCATCCGTCAACTTCTCCACCCGTCCATCAACTTGACCACCTATCCATCAGCTCGTCCACTCATCCATCAACTTCTCCACTCATCCATCAACTTGTCCACTCATCTGTCAAGGTGCGTGCAATGTGCAGGGTCCCGCGGTGGCTAGATGTTGACTACCTCGCCTGGTCTACAGAAGGTCGTGGGTTCGATCCCGACTCTGACGATGCCTGCTGCTGTATATGTGGAGTTTGCGTTTCTCTTTCTCATCATCATCACGGTGGCTAGGAGATGTTGACTACCTCGCCTGGTCTACAGGGGGTCGTGGGTTCCATCCCTGCTGCTGTATATGTGGAGTCTGCGTGTCTGTCCCTCTCATCATCATCACGGTGGCTAGGAGATGTTGACTACCTCGCCTGGTATACAGGAGGTCGTTGGTTCGATCCCGACAATGACGATGCCTGCTGTTGTATATTTGGAGTTTGCGTGTCTCTCTCATCATCATCATCACGGTGGCTATGAGATGTTGACTACCTTGCCTGGTATACAGGAGGTCGTGGGTTCCATCCCTACCCTGCTGTATACGTATTTGGAGTCTGCGTGTCTCTCTCATCATTATCATCACGGTGGCTATGAGATGTTAACTACCTCGCCTGGTCTACAGGAGGTCGTGGGTTCCATCCCGATCCTGACGATGCCTGTTGCTGTATATTTGTGGAGTCTGCGTCTTTCTCTCATCATCATCACGATGGCTAGCAGATGTTGACTACCTCGCCTGGTCTACAGGAGGTCGGGGGTTCCATCCCGATCCTGCCGATGCCTGCTGCTGCTGTATATGTGGAGTCTGCATCTCTCTCTCATCATCACAGTGGCTATGAGATGTTGACTACCTCGCCTGGTATACAGGAGGTCGTGGGTTCCATCCCTGCTGCTGTATATGTGTAGTCTGCGTCTCTCTCTATCATCATCACGGTGGCTAGGAGATGTTTACTACCTCGCCTGGTACACAGGAGGTCGTCGGTTCCATCCCGACCCTGCTGCGCATTTGGAGTCCGCGTAGATTTTTCTTCGGGTCCTCCGGTTCTTTCCCCACCTCCACATTTGGAATCAACATTGGCGTCACCACGCGTTTAGAGTTGTCGCCTGCTGCTAATACTCTTCAAAGAGGCGCACAACTTTATCCATCCGTGATGAACGCTGCACTTTCCGTCGTTTTCCTGCAGGGGGCGCTGCAAACCTACCCGCCCCCTGCATGAACGACGGAGGCGCAGGGACAAACGTTCGATTACGTTGGAAATCGATTTGCAAACGGCGGTTTTCTCGCACGGCCGGGCCGCGCCGTGTCGCCTTATCTTGATCCCGCGATCCCAAACCGGTGAAAGTACGAGCCAACCCCCCCCCCCCCCCCCACCCTCGGCAAGGCCGTCTACTCAGCGACGAGAGAGAATCAACACGAAACGTCGTTTTCCAGTGAAGTCTACCGGATGCAAAAATGACGGAAGCTTTTGATGAAGAAATAAAATTATCTAAAGTACGATTTAAAGCTTTCGTGACTGCAGGGATTCATCTTCTTGGTTCTTTCGGTAAAGTCACGTAGAATGTAAATAATAAAATAATAAAAATAAAACATGATAAAATAATTCTCACGACGTTTAGACCACAACGCAAGCAGCCGTCCTCAGGTGAAGAACAGGTATGTCGATAAGACAGAGTCTGAAACGTCGTGAGAATTATTTTATTATGTTTTATTTTTATTATTTTATTATTTCCATTCTACGTGACTTTACCGAAAGAACCAAGAAGATTATCTAAAGTAGTAGTAGGTTTTTACCCTTTAAACTGGTACAAAACTGACACCTTTATACAAGGCATCATGTTTGCAATAACCGCAACACAAGCAGTCAAAATGCAAACAAAAAGAAACAATTCTGATGATGGTAATGATTTGCACCGTCCTTGAAGTTGATTGGTCCACACCCGAGACAGCTTTCCTTAGAGCCTGTCTCGGGTGTGGACCAATCAACTTCAAGGACAGTGCATATCATTATCATCATCAGAGTTCTTTCTTTTTGTTTGCATTTTGACTGCTTGTGTTGTGGTTATTGCAAACATTATGCCTTGTATAAAGGTGTCACTTTTGTACCAGTTTAAAGGGTAAAAACCTACTACTATATTTTGCCACTGGTAAAGGAGATGTCTCATAGTGTAAAAAAATTATCTAATTCAAAGATTTAACACGTAGGCTTTCGCGACCAATGTTATTCATAATCAACGTTTTTGGGTTTAGATCGCGTTATTTATAAATGTGTCGTAACTCTCCAGCACCCGACACGGCCAATCAGTAAAAATGTGTCACGTTGACAAAAGACAAATAGTTCACTGCTTTAGCCCACCGGTGTGTTGTGGCTTCAACACACCGGTGGGCTAAAGGCCTAAAGCAGTGAACTAATTTGTCTTTTGTCAACGTGACACATTTTTACTGATTGGCCGTGTCGGGTGCTGGAGAGTTACGACACATTTATAAATAACGCGATCTAAACCCAAAAACGTTGATTATGAATAATTCAAAGATGTTTCATTTTAAAACTTCGAGTGCTTGCGTGAATGCGTCGTTGGCGTGCAGTTTTGTTTTGTGACTTTCCTGGCCGAAATCCCGTAAATGGTTGTTGATGATGGTGAATCCGATGAGCTATGAAACTTTTTCGAACAGATGTCCACGTGGACAAGGTATCTCTCCCCCCCCCCCCATCTCTCTCTGGTATCAGTAGGGAGTCTCGCTCTGGGTTCATCACAATAAAAATCATCAGCACCATCACAATTACAAGCATGACCATCGGCTTCGCTTGCACTAACATCATCACCGCCATCACCACTTTAACCACAATTACCTGACCAACCACCATCAACACTAACATCACCATTACCACCACCACCTTCATCACCACCATCACCACCATCATTACCACCACCATCACCACTTTAACCACAATTACCTTTACAACCACCACCATCAACATTACCACCACCATTACCACCATTACCACCTTCATCACCACCATCACCACTTTAACCACACTTACTTTTACAACCATCACCATCAACACTAACACCACCATTACCACCACCACCTTCATCACCACCATCACCACCATCATTACCACCACCATCACCACTTTAACCACAATTACCTTTACAAGCACCACCATCAACATTACCACCATTACCACCTTCATCACCACCATCACCACTTTAACCACACTTACTTTTACAACCATCACCATCAACACTAACACCACCATTACCACCACCACCTTCATCACCACCATCACCACCATCATTACCACCACCATCACCACTTTAACCACAATTACCTTTACAAGCACCACCATCAACATTACCACCATTACCACCTTCATCACCACCATCACCACTTTAACCACACTTACTTTTACAACCATCACCATCAACACTAACACCACCATTACCACCACCACCTTCATCACCACCATCACCACCATCATTACCACCACCATCACCACTTTAACCACAATTACCTTTACAAGCACCACCATCAACATTACCACCATTACCACCTTCATCACCACCATCACCACTTTAACCACACTTACTTTTACAACCATCACCATCAACACTAACACCACCATTACCACCACCACCTTCATCACCACCATCACCACCATCATTACCACCACCATCACCACTTTAACCACAATTACCTTTACAAGCACCACCATCAACATTACCACCATTACCACCTTCATCACCACCATCACCGCTTTAACCACACTTACTTTTACAACCATCACCATCAACACTAACACCACCATTACCACCACCTTCATCACCACCATCACCACCATCATTACCACCACCATCACCACTTTAACCACAATTACCTTTACAAGCACCACCATCAACATTACCACCATTACCACCTTCATCACCACCATCACCGCTTTAACCACACTTACTTTTACAACCATCACCATCAACACTAACACCACCATTACCACCACCTTCATCACCACCCTCATTACCACCACCACTTTAACCACAATTACCTTTACAACCACCACCATCAACACTACCACCACCATTACCACCACCACCTTCATCACCACCATCACCACAATGAAAACAATTACCTTTACAACCACAATCATTGCTACCATCACCACCATCATCACCACCACCATCGCTACCATCACCATGATCACAACCACCATTACTACCACCACGATTACCACGAGCATTGCTACCATCACCACCACCACCATCACGACCATCACCACCACCACCACTATCGCTACCACCATCACCACCACCACCATCACGACCATCACCACCACCACCACTATCGCTACCACCATCACCACCACCACCATCACGACCATCACCACCACCACCACTATCGCTACCACCATCACCACCACCACCATCACGACCATCACCACCACCACCACTATCGCTACCACCATCACCACCACCACCACCATCACGACCATCACCACCACCATCACTACCACCATCACCACTATCATCACCATCACCACCATCACTACCACCATCACCACCACCACCATCACGACCATCACCACCACCATCACTACCACCATCACCACTATCATCACCATCATCACCATCACTACCACCATCACCACCACCACCATCACGACCATCACCACCACCATCACCACCACTATCGCTACCACCATCACCACCACCACCATCACGACCATCACCACCACCATCACTACCACCATCACCACTATCATCACCATCACCACCATCACCACCATTACCATCACTACCACCATCACCACCATTACCACCACCATCACCACCATCACCACCACCACGATCACCACCACCACCATCACCACCACCATCACCACCACCATTACCACCATCACGACCACCATCACCCTAATCAACGCCTCTCTTCCTCTCAAACAGGAACTCCAACTCAAGATGGCCGCTAAATCAGCACAGTGAGTGGTGGTGATTGTGTGCACGCACAAAGACAAAGATCCCCCGTGTAGCCTTCACATGCAGTAGGGGCAAGTGCTGTTAGCGAGTAGCAGCAGCGCTTGTGAAGGCCGGCACGGCACACGAGGGGGTGGGTGGGTGGCCAGCACCACGCCCGGCCGCCTTTGTTTCTCTTGTTAGCAATGTTCACTACACGCAGCTCCAGGTACTCATTTGAGGCTGAGTCGACCTAGTGGGGAGGCCACAGGGACCGGTTCGGGTAATCGCTGGTTCGTAGGGCATCCATCAATCAATCTCTACCCTCTCTCTCTCTCATCTATCGATCTCTACCCCCTCCCTTACTGGCAAATGAGGTTCCAATGGTGACACGTGACCGGTTAAGTCTACACAGGGGCCCCCCAGGTGGGGGCTAGGGGGGGGGTCACGTGTCAGGGCCGATATCCTGCTGGAGGATTCTAGAAGGTGGTCGTCGTGGCTAAGGGCGGAGCCAGCCACGCCACGGAGGATATGTGCCGGTGTAACAGGCTGTAGTAAACCACCAGGCCGTAGTAGTTCAAGTTCAAGTTTCATTTATACAGGTAGGAACGAAGTGAACCAGCCTACAATAGATTATATCGTCCGTCCGATGTCCGATTAGGTGTAGCAACATCGCCCCCTACTGCAAACACTTGGCAGGACCCTACAAAAACCTTTAGACTCAGTGAGGCTTTCCTGGCTAAACAAGTGTAACATTCCCTTATAATTCCCTGAGATAGTTTTCTAATTCCCTGAGATAGCTTTTAATTTAAACATTTAAATGAAAAATTAACTCATTTCCTGACATAGTTTTTAATAAAAACATTTAAATAAAAAATTAACTCACAGCGGCCTAAAGCCTACAGCTAGGCCTAAAGCCTAGAACTAGGCCTCAAACTCTCCCTTCGTATCGTACCCCCGCGTGTGTGAAAGGGAGTTAATGTTTAACAATGTTACATTCCCTCATGTTTTTAAATAGAAACATTTACATTTAAAGCTTTTACATAAATAATTAAAACATTTAAATTAAAAATTAACTCAAATCGGCCTAAAGCCTACAGCTAGGCCTAAAGCCTAGAACTAGGCCTCAAACTCTCCCTTCGTATCGTCCGATTAGGTGTAGCAACATCGCCCCCTACTGCAAACACTTGGCAGGACCCTACAAAAACCTTTAGACTCAGTGAGGCTTTCCTGGCTAAACAAGTGTAATAATACATGATGTTTATGTTCTTTGGTTATTCGTTCCTACCAGCCCACCCCGCAGGGTCCTGTTTATGTTGTAACTAGTGTAGTTAGCCTGGGTGGTCCACTACCATCGGTTGTTATGTGGTGAAGGGGCAGTTATCCCTTTGTGTTGGTATAATTGCTTTCGCGACCAATATTATTCATAAAAAAACTTTTTTGGGTTAGATCGCGTTATTTATAAATGTGTCGTAAATGTTGTGGTTTCACTCTTCAACACACCGGTGGGCAAAAAGTAGTGAACTATTTTGTCTTTTCACCATTGGAACCTCATTTGCCAGTAAAAAATATGATCATTGGTTTTATTACTCTTCTATCTGGCAACAAAACTGACACCTTTTTGCAAGGAGTCATGTTTGCATAGACCACAATACCTGCAGTCATAATGCAAACAAAAAACACATAACTCTGGTAATGTATGCACTGTCCTTGAATTTGATTGGTCCACACCCGAGACAGCTTTCCTTAGAGCCTAGTCTCACATGGGTTGGACCAGATGACGCCAAAAGGCGGACAACTCAAAGACAATGCCGAGCTCTCATACTCTGATGGTGCATTGTCTTTGAGTTGTGCGCCTTTTGGCGTCATCTGGTCCAACACCATGTGAGACTAGGCTCTAAGGAAAGCTGTCTCGGGTGTGGACCAATCAACTTCAAGGACAGTGCATACATTATCAGAGTTATGTTTTTTGTTTGCATTGTGACTGCAGGTATTGCGGTCTATGCAAACATGACTCCTTGTAAAAAGGTGTCAGTTTTGTTGCCAGATAGAAGGGTAAAAAAAACAATTATCATATTTTGTCAACGTGACACTTTTTTGCTGATTGGCCGTGTCGGGTGGTGGAGGGTTACGACACATTTATAAATAACGCGATCTCACCCAAAAACGTTGATTATGAATCAATGAATGTGTTGCTTCCAAAGAGTACGTCTGCAACTCAGTTGAACTCACTACATCTACACCAACTCAAGCACCTAGTACGTAAAGTGGCTCCTGTCAAGGTTCTTATCTATGTTGTTTCGTTTGCAGTGTCTTCAAGAAAACCAGCTCCAATGGGAAGGTAAGAGTGGGTGGGTGGGTGAGTGATTGGGTTAGTGAGTAGGTGACTAAGCACAGGGTGTTTGAAACAAGATGGACCCGTCTTCTTGGTTCTTTCGGTAAAGTCACCACGTAGAAGGGAAGTAATAAAATAATAAAAATGAAACATAATAAAATTATTCTCACGACGTTTCGGCCACAACGCAAGCAGCCGTCCTCAGGTGAAGACCAGTTCTGTCGGACGCTATCTCCCCGTCAGACCTGGTCTTTACCTGAGGACGGCTGCTTGCGTTGTGACCGAAACGTCGTGAGAATTGTATTTTATTATGTTTAATTTTTATAATTGTATTACTTCCCTTCTACGCGACTTTACCGAAAGAACCAAGAAGATGAACTCTTACCACTTGAAAGTGATGGGCATAGAGTGGGAGGGGCATAGAGTGGGAGGGGCATAGAGGGGGCGGGGCATACAGAGGGCGGGGCGTAGAGAGGGAGGGGCGTAGAGAGGGAGGGGCATAGAGAGGGAGGGGCATAGAGTGGGAGGGGCATAGAGGGGGCGGGGCATACAGAGGGCGGGGCGTAGAGAGGGCGGGGCGTAGAGAGGGCGGGGCGTAGAGAGGGAGGGGCGTAGAGAGGGAGGGGCGTAGAGAGGGAGGGGCATAGAGAGGGAGGGGCATAAAGTGGGAGGGGCATAGAGAGGGCGGGGCATAGAGAGGGAGGGGCGTAGAGAGGGAGGGGCATAGAGAGGGAGGGGCATAGAGTGGGAGGGGCATAGAGTGGGAGGGGCAGATAGTGGGAGGGGCATAGAGGGGGCGGGGCATACAGAGGGCGGGGCGTAGAGAGGGAGGGGCGTAGAGAGGGAGGGGCGTAGAGAGGGAGGGGCATAGAGAGGGAGGGGCATAAAGTGGGAGGGGCATAGAGAGGGAGGGGCATAAAGTGGGAGGGGCATAGAGAGGGCGGGCGTATAGAGGGAGGGGCATAGAGTGGGTGGGGCATAGAGAGGGAGGGGCATAGAGAGGGAGGGGCATAGAGTGGGTGGGGTGTAGAGAGGGAGGGGCATAGAGAGGGAGGGGCGTAGAGAGGGAGGGGCTTAGAGAGGGAGGGGCGTAGAGATGGAGGGGCATAGAGAGGGAGGGGCACAGAGAGGGAGGGGCATAGAGTGGGAGGGGCATAGAGTGGGAGGGGGCGTAGAGAGGGAGGGGCATAGAGAGGGAGGGGCGTAGAGAGGGAGGGGCATAGAGAGGGAGGGGCACAGAGAGGGAGGGGCATAGAGAGAGGGCGGGGCGTAGAGAGGGAGGGGCACAGAGAGGGAGGGGCATAGAGTGGGAGGGGCGTAGAGAGGGCGGGGCGTAGAGAGGGAGGGGCATAGAGTGGGCGGGGCATAGATGCCTCTCCCAGCGCACAGACAGCCCCTAGCCTCAGTCATTCTCAAGACTTCACCGCCTCAACGTTGGATAGGTCGCACGGAACCCCAAGACTTGGCGCTACACTCTTGGCCCCCAAGATCACCCCCAGACATCACCACACCCTGCGAGTTTTTATTGTGGGGATACGTCAAAGACCGTGGTGTCTTTGTGCCACCGTTAGCAAATAATCTGGATTACTTAAATTTCGATTTAAAGCTTTCGTGACTGCAGGGATTCATCTTCTTGATTCTTTCGTTAAAGTCACGTAGAATGGAAATAATAAAAATTAAACATAATAAAATAATTCTCACGACGTTTCGGCCACAACGCAAGCAGCCGTCCTCAGGTGGAGAACAGGTCTGTCTATTATTTTATTATTTCCATTCTACGTGACTTTACCGAAAGAACCAAGAAGATGAATCTGGATGACCTCACAAACAGAATCACGGCAGCGGTGACTTCAGTGGAAGGGGACACTTTGAGAGGCGTTTTGGACGAATTCAACTATCGTCTCGATTCTAGATTTGAAGCTTTCGTGACTGCAATGATGCATACTCTTAGTTCTTTCGGTAAAGTCACGTAGGTAAAAAAATGAAATAAAAATAAAACTTTTGTTTTAATTTTTTTAAATTAATTTAAATTCTTTCGGTAAAGTCGCGTAGGTAAAAAATGAAATTAATATTAATAAAAATAAAATAATAAATTATATTATTTTATTTTTATTACTTTTAATTATTTTATTTTTTATCAATTTTAATTTCAATGTTTTACCTACGTGACTTTACCGAAAGAACTAAGAGTATATATCGTCTCGATGTTGTCCGTACAGCAGGTGCAGGGCACATAGAGCATTTATAAAGCGGTCAGTAAAACTTCATAACTCGTTAAACCGTTTGTAATTTTTGTGTAATTTTAACGTGTTGCCATCGTGAAATATACAGCTTTGAAATTGGGTCCATCATTTTTAAACACTCTGTATATAGGTGAGTTAGTGGATGAGTGAGGGGATGTGTTAAAGAGTGGGTGAGTGAGTGTGTGGATCAATGAGTGCATGTAAGTGCATGGATGGGTGAGTGAGTGAGTAGATGAGTGAATGGATGAGTGAGTGAGTGAGTAGATGAGTGAATGGATGAGTGAGTGAGTGAGTAGATGAGTGAATGGATGGGTGAGTGGGTGAGTAGATGAGTGAATGGATGGGTGAGTGAGTGAGTAGATGAGTGAATGGATGGGTGAGTGAGTGAGTAGATGAGTGAATGGATGGGTGAGTGAGTGAGTAGATGAGTGAATGGATGGGTGAGTGAGTGAGTAGATGAGTGAATGGATGGGTGAGTGAGTGAGTAGATGAGTGAATGGATGAGTGAGTGAGTGAGTAGATGAGTGAATGGATGGGTGAGTGAGTGAGTAGATGAGTGAATGGATGGGTGAGTGGGTGAGTAGATGAGTGAATGGATGGGTGAGTGAGTGAGTAGATGAGTGAATGGATGAGTGAGTGAGTGGGTATGTGATTGGGTCAGTGGATGAGTGAGTGAACAGATGAGTTTGTGGGTGAGTGAGTGGATGAGTGAGTGGATGAGTGATTGTGTAAGTCAGTGGATGAGTGAGTGAGTGTGTGGATAAGCGAGTGGATGAGTCAGTGAGTAGATGAGTGAGTGTGTGAGTGAGTGGATGAGTGAGTGGATGCGTGGGTGAGTGAGTGAGTGTGTGAGTGAGTGGATGAGTTCTCGGGTGAGTGAGTGCGTGGATGAGTGGGTGGGTGAGTGTGTGGGTGAGTGTGTGAGTGAGTGGATGAGTCAGTAGATGAGTGAGTGGGTGAGTGAGTGGGTGTGTGGATAAGTGAGTGGATGAGTGAGTGGATGCGTGGGTGAGTGAGTGAGTGTGTGAGTGAGTGGATGAGTGAGTGGGTGAATGAGTGGGTGTGTGGATAAGTGAGTGGATGAGTGAGTGGATGAGTGCTCGGGTGAGTGAGTGCGTGGATGAGTGGGTGGGTGAGTGTGTGGGTGAGTGTGTGAGTGAGTGGATGAGTCAGTAGATGAGTGAGTGGGTGAGTGAGTGAGGAGATGCGTGAGTAAGTGGATGAGTGAGTGTGTGAGTGAGTGGATGAGTGAGTAGATGAGTGAGTCGGTGAGTGAGTGGGTGAGTGAGTGAGTGAGTGGATGAGTGCGTGAGTGGATGAGTGAGTGAGTCGATGAGTAATTGAGTGAGTGAGTAGATGAGTGATCGGGTGAGTGAGTGGATGAGTGAGTGAGTGTGTGGGTGACTGAGTGGATGAGTGAGTGAGCAGATGAGTGATTGGGTAAGTCAGTGGATGAGTGAGTGAGTGAGTGTGTGGATAAGCGAGTGGATGAGTCAGTGAGTGGGTGAGTGAGTGGGTGAGTGAGTGGATGAGTGATTGGGTGAGTGAGTGGGTGAGTGGGTGAGTGAGTGGATGAGTGAGTGAGTGGGTGAGTGAGTGGGTGAGTGAGTGGATGAGTGATTGGGTGAGTGAGTGGATGAGTGAGCAGATGAGTGATTGGGTGAGTGAGTGGATGAGTGAGTGGGTGAGTGAGTGGGTGAGTGGGTGAGTGAGTGGATGAGTGAGTGAGTGTGTGAGTGAATGGATGAGGGAGTGAGTGAGTGAGTGGGTGAGTGAGTAGATGCGTGAGTAAGTGGATGAGTGAGTGTGTGAGTGAGTGACTGAGTGAGTGAGTGGGTGAGTGAGTGGATGAGTGAGTGGATGAGTGAGTGTGTGAGTGAGTGGATGAGTGAGTGAGTGAGTGAGTGAGTGGGTGAGTGAGTGGATGAGTGAGTGGATGAGTGAGTGTGTGAGTGAGTGGATGAGTGATTGTGTGAGTGAGTGACTGAGTGAGTGAGTGTGTGAGTGAGTGACTGAGTGAGTGAGTGGGTGAGTGAGTGGATGAGTGAGTGGATGAGTGATTGTGTGAGTGAGTGAGTGTGTGGGTGAGTGAGTGGATGAGTGATTGTGTGAGTGAGTGAGTGAGTGTGTGAGTGAGTGACTGAGTGAGTGAGTGTGTGAGTGAGTGACTGAGTGAGTGAGTGGGTGAGTGAGTGGATGAGTGAGTGGATGAGTGAGTGTGTGAGTGAGTGGATGAGTGAGTGACTGAGTGAGTGAGTGGGTGAGTGAGTGGATGAGTGAGTGGATGAGTGATTGTGTGAGTGAGTGGATGAGTGAGTGACTGAGTGAGTGAGTGGGTGAGTGAGTGGATGAGTGATTGTGTGAGTGAGTGTGTGAGTGAGTGGGTGAGTGAGTGGATGAGTGAGTGGATGAGTGAGTGTGTGAGTGAGTGGATGAGTGAGTGACTGAGTGAGTGATTGTGTGAGTGAGTGGGTGAGTGGATGAGTGATTGTGTGAGTGAGTGAGTGAGTGAGTGGATGAGTGAGTGAGTGAGTGATTGTGTGAGTGAGTGGATGAGTGATTGTGTGAGTGTGTGAGTGAGTGGATGAGTGATTGTGTGAGTGAGTGAGTGAGTGGATGAGTGAGTGACTGAGTGAGTGATTGTGTGAGTGAGTGGGTGAGTGGATGAGTGATTGTGTGAGTGTGTGAGTGAGTGGATGAGTGAGTGAGTGAGTGATTGTGTGAGTGAGTGGATGAGTGATTGTGTGAGTGTGTGAGTGAGTGGATGAGTGATTGTGTGAGTGAGTGAGTGAGTGGATGAGTGAGTGACTGAGTGAGTGATTGTGTGAGTGAGTGGGTGAGTGGATGAGTGATTGTGTGAGTGTGTGAGTGAGTGGATGAGTGATTGTGTGAGTGTGTGAGTGACTGAGTGAGTGATTGTGTGAGTGAGTGGGTGAGTGGATGAGTGATTGTGTGAGTGAGTGAGTGAGTGTGTGAGTGATTGTGTGTGTGAGTGAGTGAGTGAGTGTGTGAGTGAGTGGATGAGTGAGTGAGTGTCTGGTGGTATCCCAAATGCTCACTACTGGTGGTGCTGTGTGCCGGGCTGTGCTCCGTGGTCGACTACATGGTGGACTCCATGGTGGACTACGTGGTGGACTACGTGGTGGACTCAGGTGACAGTCTACATGGAAAAACGAGACTTTATCGACCATCTGGACCACGTGGATCTGGTTGGTAAGTAATCATCAACGTCATCATCATCGTCATCATCATTAGCATCATCATGAGCATCATCAGCAGCATCGTCATCATCATCAGCAGCATCATCATCAGCATCAGCATCATCAGCAGCATCATCATCAGCATCGTCATCATCATCAGCATCATCATGAGCATCATCAGCAGCATCATCATCAGCATCGTCATCAGCATCATCATCGTCATCAGCATCATCATCAGCATCGTCATCATCATCAGCATCATTAGTGGCATCAACATCGTCATCATCATCAGCATCATCAATAGCATCAGCATCGTCATCATCATCAGCATCATCAGTGGCATCAGCATCAGCATCATCATCATCAGTAACATCATCAGCATCATCAGCAGTAGCATACTAATCAGCTTCGCCTGGCACAGTAGGGGGGTACAGCTGGTGGTGCATCTACCGGTCATCTCAGTCAGTCAACCCGTGGCACCTGCCGGGTCTGTCCCGTGACCTCCTCCTGCACCTAGCCTGGCACAGTAGGGGGTTACAGCTGGTGGTGCATCTACTGGTCACGTCAGTCAGCCAACCCATGGCACCTGCTGGGTCTGTCTCGTGACCTCCTCTTGCACCTAGCCTGGCACAGTAGGGGGTTACAGCTGGTGGTGCATCTACTGGTCACGTCAGTCAGCCAACCCATGGCACCTGCTGGGTCTGTCTCGTGACCTCCTCTTGCACCTAGCCTGGCACAGTAGGGGGGTACAGCTGGTGGTGCATCTACTGGTCACGTCAGTCGGCCAACCCGTGGCACCTGCCGGGTCTGTCCCGTGACCTCCCTCCTGCACCTAGCCTGGCACGGGCGCCGTTGTGACGTCACCGCCACTTAGTGGCGAATGGCGGGTGTTGGTATCGGAGTGGGGAGCGGTGGGTGTAGTGGTTAGCGCTACCTTCACAGGTGCTGCTGCTACTCGCTACTCACAGCACTTGCCCCTACAGCCTGTTAGAGGCTACACGGGGGACCTTTGTCTGTGTCTACCTTCACAGGTGCTGCTGCTACTCGCTACGAACAGCACTTGCCCCTACAGCCTGTTAGAGGCTACACGGGTCACCTTTGTCTGTGTCTCTGTGCGTCTCACAGACGGAGTCGTGTACGTGGACCTTACATCAAAGGCCGCAAAGGTAACGGGAGAAAGGGGGTGGGGCGGGGGGGGGGGGTTCGAAATAAAGGGGCCGTCCCTAAATGACGTCACGCGATTTGGGACCGATTTTCAACTCCCCCCCCCTCCACCCCCCTTCGTCACACGGCGTCACAAAAAGTCAGACCCCCCCCCACCTAAAATATGACGTCACAAAGCTCTGCCCCCCCCACCCCTCAAATATGACGTCACAAAGCTCTGCCCCCCACCCCTCAAATATGACGTCACAAAGCTCTGCCCCCCCACCCCTCAAATATGACGTCACAAAGCTCTGCCCCCCCACCCCTCAAATATGACGTCACAAAGCTCTGCCCCCCCACCCCTCAAATATGACGTCACAAAGCTCTAACCCCTTCCCCCACCCCTCAAATATGACGTCACAAAGCTCTGCCCCCCCCACCCCTCAAATATGACGTCACAAAGCTCTGCCCCCCCCCCCCAAAAACATGCTTCAAATCGCTTTAAACTATTGACATTGTAGTGCGTATTTAATGTGGCGCTGCACTCTGATGTTGTAGGAGAAAACATTTATTAAAACGTCAATTTAATTAAGTAGAACGTGTTGATTTAAAGCTTTCGTGACTGCAGGGATTCATCTTCTTGGTTCTTTCGGAAAAGTCACGTAGAAGGGAAATAATAAAATACAAAAATAAAACATAATAAAATACAATTCCCAAACATAATAAAATACAATTGTGAGAATTGTATTTTATTTCGATTTAAAGCTTTCGTGACTGCAGGGATTCATCTTCTTGGTTCTTTCGGTAAAGTCACGTAGAAGGGAAATAATAAAATAAGAAATAAAAATATAAAACGATAAAAATTCTCACAACTTGTGAGAATTCACAATTTGTGAGAATTTTTATTGTTTTATATATTTTTAATTGTTTAATATTTTTATTGTTTTATATATAAACACTAAAAATTCTCACAAATTGTGAGAAATTTTTTTGTTTTATATATTTTTTATTGTTTGATATTTTTCTTTTTATTGTTTTATAAATTTTATTTTAATATTTTTATTCTATTATTTCCCTTCTACGTGACTTTACCGAAAGAACCAAGAATATAAGTAGAACGTGTTGTCTATGTTTATTTATAAAGTTGCGCATTTTGATGTGACGTCACATTTCTCACCCCCTCCCCCCCTCGTCACACATCGTCTCAAATCTCTGACCCCCCCCCCCCCACTAGGTGCGTGACGTCATTTATGGACGGCCCCTAAAATAAAAAATAAAAACATGAACGTGCCGCTGTTGTTGTTGTTGCTGTTGTTGTTGTGGCCGCTGTTGTTGTTGTTGTTGCTGTTGTTGTTGTGGCCGTGAGTGTTGTTGTTATTGTTGTCGTTGTTGTGGCCGTGAGTGTTGCCCTGAGTGGTGGTTATTGTTGTTGTTGTTGCCGTGACTGTTGTGCTGAGTGGTTGTTATTGTTGTTGTTGTGGTGGTGGCCGTGACTGTTGTGCTGAGTGGTGGTTATTGTTGTTGTTGCCGTGACTGTTGTGCTGAGTGGTGGTTATTGTTGTTGTTGTTGTGGCCGTGACTGTTGTCCTGAGTGGTGGTTATTGCCGTTGTTGTTGTTGTTGTTGTGGTGGTGGCCGTGAATGTTGCCCTGAGTGGTGGTTATTGTTGTTGTTGTTGTTGTGGTGGTGGCCGTGAATGTTGCCCTGAGTGGTGGTTATTGCCGTTGTTGTTGTTGTTGTTGTTGTGGTGGTGGCCGTGAATGTTGCCCTGAGTGGTGGTTATTGTTGTTGTTGTTGTTGTGGTGGTGGCCGTGAATGTTGCCCTGAGTGGTGGTTATTGTTGTTGTTGTTGCTATTGCCGGCGGCTGTTGCCTTGGCCATTGTTGTGGCTATTGTTGTGGTCATTGTTGTGGCTATTGTTGTGGTCATTGTTGTGGCTATTGTTGTGGCTATTGTTGTGGCTATTGTTGTGGGCTATTGTTGTGGCCATTGTTGTGGTCATTGTTGCCGCCATTTATGTGGAAATTTTCGTGGCCATTGTTGTGACTATTGTTGTGGCCATTGTTGTGGCTATTGTTGTGGCTATTGTTGTGGCTATTGTTGTGGCTATTGTTGTGGCTATTGTTGTGGCCATTGTTGTGGTCATTGTTGCGGCAAATTTCGTGGCTATTGTTGTGACTATTGTTGTGGCTATTGTTGTGGCCATTGTTGTGGTCATTGTTGCGGCAAATTTCGTGACTATTGTTGTGACTATTGTTGTGGCTATTGTTGTGGCCATTGTTGTGGTCATTGTTGCGGCAAATTTCGTGACTATTGTTGTGGCTATTTGCCGCCATTGTTGCCGCCATTGTTGTGGAAATTTTCGTGGCTATTGTTGTGGCTGTTGTTGTGGCTATTGTTGTGGCTATTGTTGTGGCCATTGTTGTGGCTATTGTTGTGGCCATTGTTGTGGCTATTGTTGTGGCTATTGTTGTGGCCATTGTTGTGGCTATTGCCGCCATTGTTGCCGCCATTGTCGCGGCAATTTTCGTCGCCATTGTCGTGGTTATTGCCGTGCCCCTGATCGTCTATCCCTGCCATCGCCATCGCCATCGCCGCTGTCACCCGCTGCCGCTGCAGTGTACGTGTCCCTGACGTGCGCCTTCCGCTACGGCCGAGACGACATGGAGGTGATCGGCATCCCCGTTCCGGCGCGACATCCACGTGACCCACCGGCAGCTCTACCCGCCGTGCCAGGGCCCCGCCCGCCACCACGGCCGCCACGGCCGCTGCCACCAGCTCCCTGCAGGAACGCCTCCTGCACAAGTTGGGCGGCACGGCCTACGCCTTCAGCTTCAGCGTGAGTGAGGAGAGGTCGCAACCGGGTACCCGATACCCGTACCATACCCGATAACTGGCCGGGTACGGGTAGCCGGGTATAGGGTAGGGTACGGGTAGGGTATAGGTAGGGTACGGGTAGGGTACGGCCAGGTACGGGTACCCGTTTGCGACCCTGGTGCGGCCGGGTACGGGTACGGGTAGCTGCACGTGACTCACCCCAACCAATGAGTGAGAAGGCCGTGAGTCACTGGTGAGTCACCGTTTGTCACTCATTTCCCAACGTCTTGTCTCTTCTCACAATTCAAGTTCCTAGAATCAACCCACCCCGCGCCTGCAACATGGCTTCATCCCAGAGGTCGCAATCAGGTACCCGATACCCGTACCCTACCCGATACCCGGCTACCCGTACCCGGCCGGGTACGGGTAACCGGGTACCCGGTTGAGACCCTGGTGCGGCCGGGTACGGGTACGGGTAGGCCGTGAGTCACTGGTGAGTCACCGTTTGTCACTCATTTCCCAACGTCTTGTCTCTTCTCACAATTCAAGTTCCTAGAATCAACCCACCCGCGCCTGCAACATGGCTTCATCCCAGAGGGTCGCAATCAGGTACCCGATACCCGTACCCTACCCGATACCCGGCTACCCGTACCCCGGCCGGGTACGGGTAACCGGGTACCCGGTTGAGACCCTGGTGCGGCCGGGTACGGGTACGGGTAGGCCGTGAGTCCACTGGTGAGTCACCGTTTGTCACTCATTTCCCAACGTCTTGTCTCTTCTCACAATTCAAGTTCCTAGAATCAACCCACCCGCGCCTGCAACATGGCTTCATCCCAGAGGTCGCAATCAGGTACCCGATACCCGTACCCTACCCGATACCCGGCTACCCGTACCCGGCCGGGTACGGGTAACCGGGTACCCGGTTGAGACCCTGGTGCGGCCGGGTACGGGTACGGGTAGGCCGTGAGTCACTGGGTGAGTCACCGTTTGTCACTCATTTCCCAACGTCTTGTCTCTTCTCACAATTCAAGTTCCTAGAATCAACCCACCCGCGCCTGCAACATGGCTTCATCCCAGAGGTCGCAATCAGGTACCCGATACCCGTACCCTACCCGATACCCGGCTACCCGTACCCGGCCGGGTACGGGTAACCGGGTACCCGGTTGAGACCCTGGTGCGGGCCGGGTACGGGTACGGGTAGGCCGTGAGTCACTGGTGAGTCACCGTTTGTCACTCATTTCCCAACGTCTTGTCTCTTCTCACAATTCAAGTTCCTAGAATCAACCCACCCGCGCCTGCAACATGGCTTCATCCCAGAGGTCGCAATCAGGTACCCGATACCCGTTACCCTACCCGATACCCGGCTACCCGTACCCGGCCGGGTACGGGTAACCGGGTACCCGGTTGAGACCCTGGTGCGGCCGGGTACGGGTACGGGTAGGCCGTGAGTCACTGGTGAGTCACCGTTTGTCACTCATTTCCCAACGTCTTGTCTCTTCTCACAATTCAAGTTCCTAGAATCAACCCACCCGCGCCTGCAACATGGCTGACGTGGTCGACGCAGTGGACTAACGTAGAGAACTAACGCAGTTGACTAACACAGTGGACTTCCATCATGAACTAACGCAGTGAACTAACGTGGTGGACTAACGCGGTGGACTAACGCGGTGAACTAACGCACCACATAGAGAGAGATCGACCCCGCACTTTCCCTTACAGCCCTCGAGGCTACCTGGGGCACCTTTATCTGTGTGTCTGTTCCCAACCGTCTTTGTCTCCCCCCCCTCCCCACCCCCCCTCCCCCCCTCCCCCCACTCTCCCCACTCTCCCCCCCCTCCCCCCACTCTCCCCCCCCCTCCCCTCCCTCCCCCCCACTCCCCCCCCTCTCCTCTCCTCCCCTCCCTCCCCCCACTCCCCCCCTCTCCCCCCCTCTCCCCCCCTCCCCCCCACTCCCCCCCCCCCCCCCCCTCTCCCCCCCCCCCTCTCCCCCCCCCTCTCCCCCCCTCCCCCCCCACTCCCCTCTCCCCCCCCCCTCTCCCTCTCCCCACTCTCCCCCCCCCTCTCCCCCCCCCCTCCCCCCCCCACAGATGCCCCAGAACTTGCCCCTGCTCGGTGACGATGCAGCCGGCTCCCTGCGACAAGGGCAAGGTGAGTGGTGGGGGCCCTGCCCACTCCACTGGTGGATGGGGGGAGGGGGAGGAGGGTGGAGGAAGGGGGGAGGAGGTGGGAGGGGGGAGGAGGGGGAGGGGGGAGGGGGAGGAGAGGAGGGTGGTGGGAGAGGAGGGAGAGGTGGAGGAAGACGAGGGGGGGGGGGGTAGAGAAGGGGGAGGGGTGGAAGAGGAGTGAAGGAGGGGCGGGAGGAGGGAGCGGTGGCGGAGGGGGGGAGGGGTGGGGGAGGGGAGGGGAGCGGTGGGGGAGGGGGGGGGAGGGAGCGGTGGGGGAGGGGGGGAGGGGAGCGGTGGGGGGAGGGGAGGGGTGGGGGAGGGGAGGGGAGCGGTGGGGGAGGGGTGGGGAGAGGTGGGGGGAGGGGGTGGAGTGCCCCGTGACCTCCTGCCAGCGGGCGTTCGACACTTCACGTGGCCTCAAGGTGCACATGGCCTGGCACAAGCGTCGTGGTGACGTCACCGCCACTTAGTGGCGAATGGCGGTTGTTGTTGTGTGTATTTATATGTGTGTGTTTGTGTGTGTATGCGTGTGTGTGTGTATGAGTGTGTGTGTATGTATGTGTGTGTATAAGTGTGTGTATGTGTGTGTGTATGTATGTGTGTGTATGTGTGTATGTATGTGTGTGTATGAGTGTGTGTATGTGTGTGTGTATGTATGTGTGTGTATGTGTGTATGTATGTGTGTGTGTATGTGTGTGTGTATGTATGTGTGTGTATGTGTGTATGTATGTGTGTGTATGAGTGTGTGTATGTGTGTATGTGCCTGGCACAAGCGTCGTGGTGACGTCACCGCCACTTAATGGCGAATGGCGGTTGTTGTTGTGTATGTATGTGTGTATGTATGTATGTGTTTGTATGTGTGTATGTGTGTGTGTCTGTATGTGTGTATGTATGTATGTGTGTATGTGTGTCTATGTGTGTGTGTGTATGTGTGTGTGTATGTGTGTGTGTGTGTGTATGTATGTGTGTATGTGTGTGTGTGTATGTGTGTGTGTATGTGTGTGTGTATGTGTATGGGGAGCGGTGGGTGTAGTGGTTAGCGCGCTGCACAATGAACCTGGCGACCCCGGTTCGATTCCCGCTCACGGCCAACATCAGTGACGATTATCTGAACCGGTGCTGGGCCTCCTCTAGGTCGACTCAGCCTGAAATGAGTACCTGGTGCGGTGTGTAAACATCGCCACTGGGGAGACAAAGGCGGTCGGGCGTGGTGCTGGGCCACCCACCCCCTCGTGTACCGTTCCAGCCTTCACAGGTGCTGCTCGCTAACAGCACTTGCCCCTACAGCCTGTTAGAGGCTACACGGGGGGCCTTTGTCTGAGCTATGAGTCTGTGCCTGCTGCTGCTACTGGCTAACAGCACTTGCCCCTTACAGCCTGTTAGAGGCTACACGGGGGCCTTTGTCTGAGCTATGAGTCTGTGCCTGCTGCTGCTACTGGCTAACAGCACTTGCCCCTACAGCCTGTTAGAGGCTACACGGGGGGCCTTTGTCTGAGCTATGAGTCTGTGCCTGCTGCTGCTACTGGCTAACAGCACTGCCCCTACAGCCTGTTAGAGGCTACACGGGGGGCCTTTGTCTGAGCTATGAGTCTGTGCCTGCTGCTGCTACTGGCTAACAGCACTTGCCCCTACAGCCTGTTAGAGGCTACACGGGGAGCCTTTGTCTGAGCTATGAGTCTGTGCCTGCTGCTGCTACTGGCTAACAGCACTTGCCCCTACAGCATGTTAGAGGCTACACGGGGGGCCTTTGTCTGAGCTATGAGTCTGTGCCTGCTGCTGCTACTGGCTAACAGCACTTGCCCCTACAGCCTGTTAGAGGCTACAACGGGGAGCTTTTGTCTGAGCTATGAGTCTGTGCCTGCTGCTGCTACTGGCTAACAGCACTTGCCCTACAGCCTGTTAGAGGCTACACGGGGGGCCTTTGTCTGTGCCTGCTCCTGCTGCTAGCTAACAGCACTTTGCTTTAATGGTTCTTAGTATTGAAGGCTACCTGGGGGTGCTTTATCTTTGGCTGCTGCAGTCCTGCGGAGTGGACTTCGAGGTGAAAGCGTTCTGCTGCGAGAAACTCGACGAAGACATCAAGAAAAAGTGAGAGGGGGGAGGGGGAGGGGGGGAGGGAGGGGGGGGGGAGGGGGGGAGGGAGAGACAAAGACGGCCGGGCGGGGAGGTGTCCTATCTTCTTACAAATCGATTCAGACACATATTGATCAACCCCGTAGTGCCCCTTTTAACCGTCAACGTTCATGGGGAGAGAATTTAACATTGGAGTCTGTGGGAGAATTTAAGATTGGAGACTATGGCGAGATTTCGATTTAAAGCTTTCGTGACTGCAGGGATTCATCTTCTTGGTTCTTTCGGTAAAGTCACGTTCTTCTTGGTTCTTTCGGTAAAGTCACGTAGAATGGAAATAATAAAATAATAAAAATAAAACAATAAAATACAAAAATAAAACATAATAAAATACAATTCCCAAACATAATAAAATACAATTGTGAGAATTGTATTTTATTTCGATTTAAAGCTTTCGTGACTGCAGGGATTCATCTTCTTGGTTCTTTCGGTAAAGTCACGTACAATGGAAATAATAAAATAATAAAAATAAAACATAATAAAATACAAAAATAAAACATAATACATACAATTCCCAAACATAATAAAATACAATTGTGAGAATTGTATTTTATTTTGATTTAAAGCTTTCGTGACTGCAGGGATTCATCTTAATTGGTTCTTTCGGTAAAGTCATCACGTAGAATGGAAATAATGTTGATGTTGATGATGCTGTTGATGATGTTGATGATGATGTTGCTGCTGATGATGATGTTGATGATGTTGATGTTGATGATGTTGATGCTGATGTTGATGATGATGTTGATGATGATGTTGATGTTTATGATGTTGATGATGATGTTTATGATGCTGTTGATGTTGATGTTGATGATGTTGATGATGATGTTGATGATAATGCTGCTGATGTTGATGATGATGTTGTGTGTAGACACTCGGTGAGTCTGCTGATCAGGAAGGTTCAGTTCGCCCCGGAGAAGCCCGGAGTGATTCCATCCGGGGTCGCGAACGTGGACTCAGAAGTCACCATGAACGCCTCGCTCGACAAGGAGGTGACCCCCTCACTCACCTACTCACTCACCTACTCACCTACTCACCTACTCACTCACCTACTCACTCACCTACTCACCTACACACTCACTCACCTACTCACTCACCTACTCACCTAGACACTCACCTACACAGTCACTCACCTACACACTCACCTACTCACTCACCTACTCACTCACCTACTCACTCACCTACTCACCTACACACTCGCTCACCTACTCACTCACCTACTCACTCACCTACACACTCACCTAGACACTCACCTACTCATTCACCTACTCACCTAGACACTCACCTACTCACCTACTCACTCACCTACTCACTCACTCACCTACTCACTCACCTACTCACTCACCTACTCACCTACACACTCACCTACTCACTCACCTACTCACCTACACACTCACCTACTCACTCACCTACTCACCTAGACACTCACCTACTCACTCACCTACTCACTCACCTACTCACCTACACACTCACCTACTCACCTACACACTCACCTACACACTCACCTACTCACCTACTCACTCACCTACTCACTAACACACCTACTCACTCACCTACTCACTGACCTACACACTCACCTAGACTCTCACCTACACACTCACTCACCTACTCACTCATCTACTCACTCACCTACACACTCACCTACACACTCACTCACCTACTCACTCACCTACACACTCACCTACTCACCTACACACTCACCTACACACTCACCTACTCACTCACCTACTCACTCACCTACTCACTCACTCACCTACTCACCTACACACTCACCTACTCACTCACCTACTCACTCACTCACCTGCACACTCACGTACTCACTCACCTACTCACTCACCTACTCACCTAGACACTCACCTACACACTCACCTACTCACTCACCTACTCACTCACCTACTCACCTACACACTCACCTACTCACTCACCTACTCACCTCACCTACTCACTCACCTACTCACCTACACACTCGCCTCACCTACTCACTCACCTACTCACTCACCTACACACTCACCTAGACACTCACCCTACTCATTCACCTACTCACCTAGACACTCACCTACTCACCTACTCACTCACCCTACTCACTCACTCACTCACCTACTCACTCACCTACTCACTCACCTACTCACCTACACACTCACCTACTCACTCACCTACTCACCTACACACTCACCTACTCACTCACCTACTCACCTAGACACTCACCTACTCACTCACCTACTCACTCACCTACTCACCTACCACACTCACCTACTCACACACACTCACCTACACACTCACCTACTCACCTACTCACTCACCTACTCACTAACACACCTACTCACTCACCTACTCACTGACCTACACACTCACCTAGACTCTCACCTACACAACTCACTCACCTACTCACTCATCTACTCACTCACCTACACACTCACTCACCTACTCACTCACCTACACACTCACCTACTCACCTACACACTCACCTACACACTCACCTACTCACTCACCTACTCACTCACCTACTCACTCACTCACCTACTCACCTACACACTCACCTACTCACTCACCTACTCACTCACTCACCTGCACACTCACGTACTCACTCACCTATTCACTCACCTACTCACCTAGACACTCACCTACACACTCACCCTACTCACTCACCTACTCACTCACCTACTCACCTACACACTCACCTACTCACTCACCTACTTACTCACTCATCTACTCACACACCCTACTCACTCACTCACCTACTCACTCACCTACTCACTCACCTACACACTCACCTACTCACCTACTCA